>NC_037689.1:15450678-15645257 GCF_003255815.1 Theropithecus gelada | reverse complement strand
CCTTCCTTCCTTTTTCTTTCTTTCTTTTTTCTTTTCTTCCTCTTTTTCTTTCCCTCCCTCCCTCCTCCCTTCCTTTCTTTCTTTCTTTCCTTCCTTCCTTCTTTCTTTCTTTTCTTTCTCTTTTTCTTTCCCTTCCTTCCTTCCTTTCTCTTTTCTTTCTCTTTTTCTTTCCCTTCCTTTCTTCCTTCCTTCCTTCTTCTTTCTTTCTTTCTTTCTTTCCTTTTTAATAGCTGTTGTTGCTGTCATTTTCTTCTGAAGTTTGAGTTGTCTGGCTTCACTTTATGAAAGCATAGCTTAGTTTTCAGTGACTCCAAATTAGGGAAAATAGGGGGGAAAAAGGAAAAAAATGAAAACAATATTTTGAAGACTTGTAGCCAAGAAAAAATTAGAATTCTGTCCAAACTGTAGAAAATAATAAAAACTGAAAAACATTAGGCAAGACTAGAATCTAACAACAGGTGTACTATAGTTTTGAAGCAATTATAATTATTACTGATAATGTAAACTAAGTCATATCAGAATTATAGGAGCTTCCAATGATTTTGGAACACATACCAATAACATATTTATACAAAGACAGCCCAAAGAAAACCAAACACCATTTCATATTTGACAATGTTTCCTATATAATTTTTATACCAAATTATGCTATTTTTGGACTTTAAGGCATCTAATATCGTAAAAGATTAATTAGATCAGAAAAAAACATAATTCATAATTTGATTTTGGAAAGTTTGTCAAATATCAACGGTTTAAAACACTTGATATCACAGTTCATTGTAAAATAAGTCATTTGACCAAAGCAATAACTCAAGGATTTCAAAAAAAAAAAGGGTGAAAACCAAAAACCTTCATTATCTGAGAGAAGACACTTAATCTTCCAAGCAATAAGTCTTGATAAAACAGCATGAAGCCAATTAAATTTGTTTTTCAAAATTTTATAGGCAGTCTATAAAATTTTAATCTTGACCATAAGATATAACTTCCATAAGCCTTTTATAGCCTTTATAATCTTTATTAAGGAGTTGGTAATGCTTCAAGAAAACCTTGTTAATCTGGCACAGGGGCCCATATACTGTTCTTGCATCAGTGTGTCTTTGACATTAATGATTAATTAACAGAGAAACTGAACTGTTTTATCTCTCAAAATCAGCCTTTACAATCTTACATGCCCACCTTTTCTGCAATAGTCCCTGGCCTTGAGGAGTTGATTAGCTTTAATTTCTGACCCTGTGCCTTAGGAATGCTGTTTATTTTGGTTGGCATCTTCAACTGGGCCTGAAGATGAGGCTTTAATTACTGTCAGAGTTTAAGATTTAGCAGGACTTGGTGTTCTTTTTAGACTCAGGGGTCAAAGCTCTGTAACTCAATGTCACAAGAACTTTAAAAGCACATAGAGAAAGGTACATGGATGTAATAACTTTAATTAAAAAGAAGTTTTTTAATGTCAGTTTTTTCCCTAAGCAAGCCAAAACGTAACAATAATGGCATAGAAATTGTTTTGATAAACCATAAAATCTATTAAGCCAGTTACCAAAAGGCAAAAGAAAAGAACTTCTGCACTGCACAGAATATTACGTTGGAAGGAAACTTTTTCTTTAGACCTTTAAGAAAACGTTGTTAGCATCAGGCCACAACAAACAGAACTGGAGGAAAAAACTTATTTGAGTTGAAGAAAAGGAGTTGAAGGAGAGCATTACTATTTCACGCCCTTTAAAAGGGGAGAGAAAACCGAAAATGGTGCAATGCAACAAAAGTTGAACTTTGGGTTAAAAAAATTAAAATATCTTATAATTTATTAAAGGTAAATTAATCCCTTAAGGAAATTTTATTGTTCTAATCAATTATTTAGTGTATAAGGGTTTTTTTTTTAATGTCAAGCTAATCTCTAGAAAGACCATTATAATTTTCCTTTAATTATAGACAACTTGATCATATAAAAGTTTTTTTTATTTTTTCCTGGTTTGTCCTGAACATCTCTCTTTCTTAAACAACCAGTCATTTTATTCTAGGCCTAAATTTACCGTACAAGATTCTTTCTCATATAAAATTACTTTAAGCTTTCTTACCAAAGGCGGGGGGGAAGCCCTCTTTATTTTTATAAATTTCCTTATATCTCTCTTATTTCCTGGTTTATTTTACCTCGTTTTATGTGTAACTGTAGCAGGACGAGCCCACTGCTTGCTCAATCAATCACGACCCTCTCACGTGCACCCCCTTAGAGTTGTGAGCCCTTAAAAGGGACAGGAATTGCCCACTTGGGGGGCTCGGCTCTTGAGACAGGAGTCTTGCTGACGCCCCTGGCTGAATAAACCCCTTCCTTCTTTAACTCGCTGTCTGAGGAGTTTTGTCTGCGGCTCGTCCTGCTACAGTTACACATAAAACAAGGTAAAATAAACCAGGAAATAAGAGAGATATAAGGAAATTTATAAAAATAACTTTTATTGCATCTCACCATTTTCGTTTTTCTCTCCCCTTTTGGAACCTGCTGGATCCAAACAGTGGCTTTTATCTTAATAGAAAAATAATAGCAGAGTTAAAGCAGGCAGAAAAGAAAATAGAGAAAATGAGGACTTAGGAACTCTATAGTATAAAGATCGACCTTAGGGCTCTTTTTCCTTCATGTAAATGTGCACAAAGACCATATTACTTACATTTTACATAAACTCTGGCAAGTAGAGGTGCCATCAAACCTATGGAATGTTCACAAGGGTGTCATTCTGCTTGTTTTCTCCTCATTCTCAGACTATTTGTTTCTCACTTTTTTTTTCTTAAGAGGAGGAACTGAGCTATGGCCTAGGGTTTTAGTGTGATGGATCTGGATTTGTGTGTGCTGCTTGTGGGCAGGACTCCACAGTGTATTACCACTGAGTCGTTTCTGTCAGGCCTCTGAGCCCAAGCTAAGCCATCATATCCCCTGTGACCTGCACATATACATCCAGATGGCCTGGAAGTGAAGAATCACAAAAGAAGTGAAAATGGCCAGTTCCTGCCTTAACTGATGACATTCCACCATTGTGATTTGTTCCTGCCCCTCTTTGAGTGATTAACCTCATGAAATTCCTTTTCCTGGCTCAGAAGCTCCCACACTGAGCACCTTGGGACCCCCTGCCCCTGCTAGCAAGAAAACAACCCCCTTTGACTGTGATTTTCCACTACCCACCCAAATCCTACAAAACGGCCCCACCCCTGTCTCCCTTCACTGACTCTCTTTTCAGACTCAACCCACTTGCACCCAGGTGAAATAAACAGCCTCGTTGCTCACACAAAGCCTGTCTGGTGGTCTCTTCACAGGGACGCGTGTGACAGTTTCCACCCCCTTACGTGTCTCAGTTTCCCTCCCCAGAGGTCTGTGACCTCTGAAATGACTCAAAATGCCGGTGATCAGCCCTTATATGTGTTTCCTGGATGAGCCTTTTTTTTTTTTTTAATCTAATTTTTGTTGGGGATTTCCCTGTCGGACTGCTGCACATTGTGGGGGATTAACCCCCCAGACACCCCTATGAGGCCCCTGGTCACCGAGGGGTGCCTTTTGGCTGGGAGGAGAACAATGCCTTTTCTCTTCAGAGCTAAGAAAACTCAGTCTCTCATTTACCTATTAAAACAACAGCTCAGGCCGGGCGCGGTGGCTCAAGCCTGTAATCCCAGCACTTTGGGAGGCCGAGACGGGCGGATCACGAGGTCAGGAGATTGAGACCATCCTGGCTAACATGGTGAAACCCCGTCTCTACTTAAAAAATACAAAAAACTAGCCGGGCGAGGTGGCGGGCGCCTGTAGTCCCAGCTACTCGGGAGGCTGAGGCAGGAGAATGGTGTAAACCCGGGAGGCGGAGCTTGCAGTGAGCTGAGATCCGGCCACTGCACTCCAGCCTGGGTGGCAGAGCGAGACTCCGTCTCAAAAAAAAAATTAAAAAAAATAAATAAATAAAACAACAGCTCAGTTCCTCACACAAATGTGCACAGACAAGCCAAATCGAGATTAATTTTGGGAGAAAAAGCAATAGAGAAGACCCTTTAGAATGCATCTCTGAACTAAAATTAGTATACTTAAACAACAGCTTCCTAGGAAAAGAAAAACAACAGCCAAGACCTCTTCCTGTAAACTGGGCTCAGCCACCCTTACTTTGCAGTTCTCATCCGCTATTATACTCACCAAGGTCAAATCCTCTCACAATACAAGGTAAATCTCTGGTACCTCCAAAAATAAAGAGGTCAGGTCATGCAATACAAGAAAACAGAGCTTTAGACCTAAGAAGAATCTGCCCATGATTCTTGAAACTCCGCAAGGAAAACAGAACACCCCAAAAGGGGTGAGTGGTGCCTTTGTTCTAAATTCTTTAAAGGGGTTCAAGTCATTAGAAGCCTTCTCTAGATTCTTTGGTACTACAGATGGCAAAGGGGGAAGGAGGTATATAGGGTGGAAGAAAAGTAAACGAAGGAACTTTTTTTTTTCTTAAGACAAGAAGCAAACACAGGAACCAAACACATGGTTTTTTGTTGGTTTTTTGTTTTGTTTTGTTTTTGTTTGTTTGTTTTTCCTTTTTTGCAGCTGTGAAGAATTTTAGCCAAATTAAAGAGGATTTGTTATTCATAATTTGGAATTCTCACTCGGATTTGACCAAATTGGGTAGAGTTAGTCAAATCTGATGGGAGAAAGACCAGAACAAACAATAACAACAACCAAAAAAACCCAACAATATGATCACTGAGCGCTCTAATGGTAAAGAGAAATTAAGACTAGTTGTTAAACTTTAGCCAAGACAAAACCCCAATTCAGCTACTTACCTAGGGACAGGTCTCAGGCTGAAGACTGCTTTCTACCATCCTAGAAGCAGGAAAAAAACCTCAAACTCATCTTCCCTGCTGGAAGCGAGCTCAGACTCCATAAAGGAGTTACCTTCCTTCTATCATTATGGAAGCAGGAAATTTTGCCTTCCTTGTTGGAAGCAAGTTAAACTCCAAGAAAAGGGAAGTTGTAAAGCAAAATAAACTAGATCTCAACCACATTTTGGGAGATCTGGGATTCTCTGGAGGGGGACCTCAGACCTCAGCAAATTGTCCTGTTGGTTTGAGCCACAAAGTTAGCTCATGCTGGTCCCAAGCACTGATAGGAGATTTGTCAAAGGTCAGGGGCACCTCCACTCAGAATCTCCCCATGGTTACCAAAATGTGAACCCCAAATATCTGAGACAAGTCTCAGTTAATTTAGAAGGTTTATTTTGCCAGGGTTGAGGGCATGTGCCCGTGACACAGCCTCAGGTGTTGCTGATGACATGTGCCCCAGGTGGTAGGGGCACAGTTTGGTTTTATACATTTTAGGGAGACATGAGACCTCAATCAGTATGATCTGTAAGATGTACATTGGTTTAGTCTGGAAAGATGGGACAACTTGAGGCAAAGGCGGGACAGCTTGAAGCGAGGAGGGAGTTTCCAAGTTATAGGTAGATAAGGACAAATGGTTGCATTCTTTTGAGTTTCTGATTCACCTCTCCAAATTAGGCAATCAGATATGCATTTATCTCAGTGAGCAGAGGGGTGACTTTGAATAGAATGGGAGGCAGGTTGGCCCTAAGCAGTTCCCAGCTTGACTTTTCCCTTCAACTTAGTGATTTGGGAGCCCCAAGATTTATTTTCCTTTCACAGTTCACTTTTATTGCCTGTCTTCCCCTCTGGAATGTAAATTCTATGAGGGCAGAAACTACATCTGTCTTATCTCTACTTCCTGAAAAAGTACCTGACATATAGCAGGTATTCAAAAAAGTAGCTTGAATAAATGAACTAATCAAAACCAATTGAACAATAAACAAGGCAGAACAAAAGTGTATTAAATTACACATAAGATAAAAGCTATGAGAATACATAAGAAGGGATGATTAATTATCATTGTTAAATGATAACAGTTACAATGAGATAGGGTTTAAGGCAAAACTTATCTATGCCGTCAGAACTTAGGATGATGTTTTGTTTTGCAGGGGGCTGCAGGTAATGACTAAAAGGGAATGTGAGTCAGGCTTCTAAAGTGCTGGTAGTATTTTGTTTCTTAATTTGGCTACTGGTTACCCAGGTATCTTCAGTTTGTGACCATAAACTTATGCACAGTTTTCTGGATATATAATGTTCTTCAATAAAAGATTAAATTTGGGGTAAAACATAGTTTATGTGGACCACATTACATCAAAGTACTATAACCGATGTCCATAATGATGTTCTAATTCATCAAAAAGATTAAGTTTAGTGTGACTATTTTCAAAAATGTCAAGTGTATAATGTAGTTTTAAAAAGATTTCCATGAGAAATAGTTAACATTATGCCACATTGGTGTGTCTATAACATGCTGACTTAGATGGAACACCTTATGTTTCAATGATGCTCAAGAAATAAGGTATTAACACAATAACACCTTTAGAACAACCACAAAAACATGCTGGCATTATTGCCCCTGATTTTGCAGAAGTACCTGAGGGAGATAACTCGATTTCTTCAGTTGCGCATAAAGAAAGTGGTTGCTCCAAGGCCTAGATTCCATTTACTTTGACTTCAGGAGCAGGACAGTGTGCTTCTTTCAATACATGGTAATATGGAAAAGAAGAGGCAGAACCAATGGCATTGAGCCATCTCAAAGAGAAGGGTCTGCTAAGAAGATGATCTGTGAGTGGCCCCCACCTTCAAGACTCTTCGTGAGTCTTGAAGTTTTGAACATCTCCCATGCCTCCTCCTCACTTCCTTTGAGTGGTACTTGGCATTCTTTGAGCAATGAAACTATGATTTTTCAACAGATATTCATGAACTCTTACCATGGATATACCTTGGCTTAGTAGAGCTGTCTTTTATTTCTAGGGGCCATTGTGCATCTATTCTCTGGTTGTAAACAGCAACAAACATATACAGAAATGACTCTGAAAAATGACTATATTCTGTTGAGGTCTAAAAATTTTACCCTAAAGCATGGGTAACCACTTCAGCATTCAAGTTCTACAGCTGATTGACTTATGACCCAATCAAGGACTATCAGGTCCCAATTGAGTGAAGAAGTGGAGTGTTACAGGAAAAGGAAAAAGTGAGGCCCACTCTGGTACACAGTGGTTCTGAGATGGCTAGGTTTTCCAGGCTGTCACATCTGGAGGGCTTAGTGCAGGCCTCTTCTTAAGCCAACATAGTAAGTGCATGCAGATCAGATAAAGCCCACATAGCTACAGAGCCCCGTGAGCCTCAGAAAGGGCAATTCTATGGCCTGGGAAGAGCCTGAACTTGATCCAAAGCTCTAAAGTAAACTTCTAGGTAAGATCCATAATTGACATAAGACCTGAGAGCAGATCAGTTGAACAAAGCCACACTTACCCTCCCAGGCCTATGAGAGACCATTGGCAGAGAGTGGGAGACACCATGTGGCAGAGAAGGAGTCATTTCCCCCTACAATTCCAAGTATTGCCAGTGTTTTCAACCTTGTACTGGATGCTACAGTCGGTCATCCCAGATTCCACCTTCAAGGCTGAGACATTCACTCATTAGCCTAGCTGCCATGAACGTTAGTGGCTGGTAACCATCAGCTGAGTCTCTGTCCAGGAGTTTCCATAAGCCAAAAAGAGCCACTTGCCTCAAGGTCCTGCTGCCTGCATAGAGGTAGACATAATCCAATGACCAGTTACGACTGGAGTTGAAAGTCTGGTCCCTGTGTCTCAAAGTAGGACAACACTAAGGGGCCATCCCTGGGAGATGAGCTGAGATCTTTTCTGTGACTGTATCACAGCTCACCTCCACCCAGTCCTGCTTCTTTCACTTTCCCGCTTCCTATGTTCACTTCAACACTTCCAGGTATCAATCTTTGTGTATAGGAAGGTCCTTAATACACTTCCTATACACAAAGCTCTGGCTCAGAGTCAACTTCCCCAGAAACAAAGAACCTGACTTCAAAACAATCCCTTATAAAACATAAAAGGTATCATAAGTTTAGAAATCAGAAAGGCCATGAGTAGAAATAGCTAAAATAGGAACGGAGCAGAAAATACCTTCCTTAGAACATTGTTTTAGAAATGGTAAACTCAGAAACTTTGAAAAGAGGTCAGTATGAAACTGTGATTTTTTTAAAAAAGATTTCATTTTGACTTAGTTTTCGTTTTAAGGGTGTTTCAACCTGCAGTTATTTTAGAACTAGAGATCTAAGCAGAAGTGCTGAGTTTTCATTTGTGGAAAATTTTGCATCAACAGACCAAGGGTTGATATTTTTAATGCCTAAGAAGCTCATACACATCAATAAATAAAAACATGAATACTTCAAAAGACATAAATGTTTAATGGTGTGAGTATATAACTCAAAAGCAGTAAATAATAATCTCTAGTAATAAAAAAGTAATCAAAACTAAACAATACTTTCCCTATTAAATTAGGACACATTAAAAAATTATAAAATGTCTAACCCTGGTGAGATTTCAATGAAACATACTGTTACTTACTGCCAATAGGGAGCAAACTGGCACAGTCTTTTTGGGAATCACTTTAACATTTGATATTAAAACTAAGATAATAATATTATTTGTTAAAGCAATTCTATTTCTGGAAATCTATCCTAAAGAAATAATTCCAAATGTGGGAAAAGCTTTGTTCTACATATTTTTGTCACAACATTAATTCAAGTTGAAAAAAGCGTGAAAACAAATACATGTGATATTTGTTTAAAAGCCATTATATATATTTCATGGGCTGTTATGCAATCATAAAAAGTGATTACAATGAGTTTATGAAAATTTGAAGAATGCTCATAATTTAGTGTTAAGTGAAAGAAGACACATACCTTTTCTATTTCCTCTCTGCTGTTGAATAAAAGTTTCTCTTTTCCATTGATACCACTTTAAAACCTTTATATCCTGCATTTAAACTATGTTTTTTTTAATCTCAACAATTTAAGGTACTAAAAAGGTGTTTTCTATGTCAGTTTCACTTACTTTTCAGACAATTCTTACGTTGATATGATTCATTCACATCAGTTTTCTCTAGGAATTGGGCAGAATGGTTCATTGAAACTTTGATTGGAACACAACACAGTAGCAGGTTAAAACACTGTCCTACTGTACAGTGGTTTTCAATAATTTTAGGGCTTTTAAACACTCCTGGATCATTGCCTTCACTGTATTTGCTCTAGTAAATGCAATAAGACTTAACTGAATCGCCAAAGAGATTTTGCCTCAAGGTCACTTCACCCATAAAGCCATCAACAGTAAAGCTCGAGGACATTCTGGCAGGGATACTGCACCCTGCTATTGTTAGCTCTGGCACGATGAGCTGTACTTCAAGCTGCTCTTCATCATTAACTGGTTAGTCCTCATGTTATTTGAGCAGTGTCCAGCCAGAAGTGAAGGTAATGGCTTTGTATTTTGTACACATGTTCCAGAGTAAAATCCACAGTGAGGTACTGGAAACACAGAAATGCTTCTACTATATTGCATTTCTCTGCATTTCTAGAACAATAGTTCTTAAGGGAAGAAATGCTCATTAGATAGCTTGGTCTGTGACTTCCTAGACCTCATTGCCCTGGATGAGTTTGATACATATAAGTCTATTCCTTTACCAGAGCAATACTTGGAAAGTCACATACATATCAGCAAGAAATGTGTCAATTTTCAAATGCTTTGAAGGTCTGGGGCTTTAAAAAAATTTCAAACCCAAAAATATGGTGAGAAATATATCATCTTTCCTCATGTCATATAACTTTGCAAAAATTATTCCTAATGTGTTAAGATATCTTAGCTATTGCACATATAAAGTTAATGGTTTTCTTATTTTTCATACTTGAATGTTACTGCCTTATTCCTTCTCATTGGGATATAATTTCCCATAACATGTTAATAGAAAACTGGATTTTAGGGCAGTTAATGTTTGTTAGAACCATATTAGTTGTCCCAAACACAGATTATTCATATGCACTCCTTTACCAAAAAAATTAAAAATAAAAATAACAAAAAAGAGGGAAAGAAAAACTTTCCTCTTTAGGTTCAATTATAACAAATCCATTTCACCAAAGTGACACTCTTAATAACAGAATATGCAAGGATGTAGAAGAACTGGAATTCTCATAGATTGCTGGTGGGAATGTAAAATACTGCAATCGCTTTAAAAAACAGTGTGGCCATCTCTTAAAAAGTTAAAGTTAAACATATTTTTACAGTGTGATCTAGCCATTCTATTTCTAGGTATTTATTTAAGAGAAATGAAAGAGTAAGTCCATACAAAGACTTGTACATGAATGTTCATAGCAGCCTTTTTTTTTTTTTTTTTTTTTTTGAGACAGAGTCTTGCTCTGTCGTCCAGGCTGGAGTGCAATGGTGCGATCTCAGCTCACTGCAATCTCCACCTCCCAGGTTCAAGCGATTCTCCCGTCTCAGCTTCCCGAGTAGCTGGGATTACAAGCACTCGCCATCATGCCTGGCTAACTTTTGTATTTTTGTAGAGACCGGGTTTCACCTTATTGGCCAGACTGGTCTTGAACTCCTGACCTCAGGTAATCCACCCTCCTCGGCCTCCCGAAGTGCTAGGATTACAGGCGTGAGCCACTGCACCAGGCCAGGCAGCCCTATTTGTAATAACCAAAACGCAGAGTCGTTGAAACATCCATCAGGAAGTGAATGGATAAACACATTGTGGCATATCCACAATTGTCTAATATCCACAAATACCCAATATCAGCAATAAAAACAGAATGAACTGTTGATACACACAATGTGGATGCATTTCAAAATAATTATGCTCAGTGAAAGAAAACAGACAAAAAAGAAGATGCTGTGTTTGACCTCGTGTATACAAAATTCTAGAAAATGCAAACTAGAGTGACAGAAAGCAGATCAGTGGCTGCCTAGGAGATAGGTGTAAGGGAAAGGCAGGAAAGAGAGATGACAAAGGAGCTCGAAGAAATTTGTGGGGCTGGTGAATATGTTCATTTTCTTAAATATGGTGGTGGTTTCAGCCATGTATACAAATGCCAAAATGTGTCAAATTATACTCTTTAAATAGGTGCAGTTCATTATATATAAATTATACTTTATTAAAACCCTTAAAAAAAAAAATAGGCCAGGCAGGGTGGCTCACGCCTGTAATCCCAGCACTTTGGGAGGCCGAGGTGGGCAGATCACAAGGTCAGGAGTTCGAGACCAGGCTGACCAACATGGTGAAACCCAATCTCTACTAAAAACACAAAAATTAGCTGGGTGTGGTGGCGGGCACCTGTAATCCCAGCTACTCAGGAGGCTGAAGCGGAAGAATCGCTTGAACCCGGGAGGCGGAGGTTGCAGTGAGCCAAGATCCGACCATTGCACTCCAGCCTGGGTGACAGAGTAAGACTCCATCTCAAAAAAAAGAAGGAATAACATTCAGTAGAACCAAGGTTGTAAAAAATGTGGTATCTAAGTTTCTTTGAAAAGGGATATAAAATTTAAACATCCTATTTTTTTTTAAAGAATGGCTTGGGGGTTACATAAGGAGTAGGAGTAGAACTGGAAAAATCTTGTGGAAGGAACAATCACCAAGTGACTTTCTGTTCACTAAGACATCAACTATGTGATGTAGGGGCCAAGGCCTTTGGTTTCCTGGAGGCTTGAAAGTGATATGAGGCAGACTAATAGGAGAAAAGGCATACAAATTTAGTTAATGTGCATACACAGGAGCCTTCAGAATGAAGACACAAAGGTACAGGGGAAATGGTCCATTGTTATGCCTAGGTTCAACAAAGTATGGACAGCCGTGTAGAAATATAATTGGAAAAGAAGGGCGTTGTTCATGTTAATATACTGTATGGGGAGACACAGCAAGGTCTATCTTCTTGGCCTGTCTGAGCAACACTCCTTGTCTAGATTTTTCGTGGCCTCTCTGAGCAGCATTCCTTCGTTCTGAGTGTGGGGCAGGGCCGTCTCTGCAATGGGGGTCTTATGACTGACAGTCAAACAAGGTAGGTCAGATAATTTCTTTATGGCCGGTTTTTATACAGAAAGGCAGAGGGAGCGTTAGAGTAATAATTTTAGGTTTTTATGACAAGCTTTGTAGGGAAGGGGTTCTGGTTTCTATGATCCAGCTTGGGGAAGAGGGATTATAATTTCTATGGCTGCCCTTGAGGAGAATGGGACTGAGACAGGAGGGCAGGAGGTCAGAGAGAAACTTTTGCCCTCTTTCTGACGCCTTCATTTTAGGCATTGTTTTCTAGCCCGAACAGTAAAAATACCCCCAGAATAGATAGAAATATCTAGATTATTATATCAATAATTATGTAGATTAAAATACCAATGGCCAGACACGGTGGCTCATGTCTGTAATCCCAGCACTTTGGGAGGCCGAGGTGGGTGGATCACCTGAGGTCAGGAGTTCAAGACCAACCTGACCAACATGGTGAAACTCTGTCTCTACTAAAAATACAAAAATTAGCCAGGCATGGTGGTGCACGCCTGTAATCCCAGCTACTCGGGAGGCTGAGGCACAAGAATTGCTTGAACCCAGGAGGCAGAGGTTGCAGTGAGCCAAGACCACGCCATTGCACTCCAGCCTGGGCAACAAGAGCAAAACTCCATTTCAATAAATAAATAAATAAATACCAATGACAACGCTCAGAGATTAGGGGAGAGCAAAGTAAGATACTGAGCATATAAAATCCTGGTCCAAATATGATCCAAAGTTTTTCCACCCAAGAGAAAGGGATATAAAAATTTAAAAGCCCTTAGAATCCACAGAAGGTATTCTCCTGACAAATTGCAGCTTATTGCATAGGCCAGAAAAGGTGTTAGGAATGCATGTGAAAACACATATTATCCTGCAAATCTCTTTTTTAAATAAAACTCTACCCATGGACCATTTTTCCAAGCATCCATTAGTATTTAAAACATAAATCCAATTGAAAAATTTTACATTTCACTTAGGGACACACCGAGGGGGTTGGAGGGAGGGGGAGAACATAAAGGTTAGAGACCTGAGGATCTGCCATTCCTGATTTAATGTGCCAAGAAACAGATACCCTAAATGAGTTAGGATTGCTGGATCTGCCTTTCCTCAAAGCAACGGAATAATCCTATTGAATATATCTTCCCTCTGAGGCTGCTTTGGAACTGCTGTTTCATCCTAAATCTTCTCTGGATCCTCTTGACAAATGGCTTTGAGATGACATAATGAAAATGGACTTTGGGTCTTGTTTTTAATGACATTCATGCAAACAGAAAGATGGGTCCCATCTAAAATTCTGATGTGGATGCTGGCAAGTGTTGGAAGTAACAGAAGCACAAAACAGGCAAGAAGATGAGGAGAAATACGGAGAATACAAGAAGAGATGAAAGGAGGGAAGAAAGACCCAATATATGATTATTTGGAGTTAGGAAAGGAAATTGGATTGCATAGAATGGCAGACACTTGGAATAACTGGGAACCCACAACATTTACTGATGGATATAGCTTCATTAGGAGATAATGGTTAATTTAGTCTTAAAGAATGAATAGGGAACATCCAGGTAAAAATTTATATATAGAGAGAATGAAGCCCAAGATGCAGTACAAATAAAGGTGTGACATTATGTGCTGCTATTACTAGTGCATAGAATGTGTGTGTATTGAGGGTGGAGGGTGGGGCAGGTGAAGAAACGAGTAGAGGGTCAAAACCAGGAAACTGACATTGGCACAATACAATTAACTTGACTACAGATCTTACTCAGATTTACCAAGTAACAGTGTTTTAAAAATTGAAGTGTTGACATTTCAACAGTGACATGTATATTAGTCAGGTATCATTACTAATGGCTTACGTGGACCATCATTCAGAAATAACTTCAGTGATGCTGGTGAACATGTACTAACCTATATAAGTATATTTCCTGGTATGAGGCACAGATGGCCCCTGTCTTAGAGAAGTGTGCAGTCCAGCTGGGTAGCTGATGTAGGGGAGGAAAAACAATTTTCTCTTTATCCTTCATAGTTCTTAGTTGAGATGGATCCTTGTAACAAAAGATAAATTAATAAGAGAAAAACAAAGTTTAATAACATGTATGCCTCATGTATACATGAGATATATTCAGGGAGAATAAGTAAATCTCAAAAAGGTGGCTTTGAATTCAGGTTTAAAAACCATCATTCTCTAAAGCAAAGAAAAAAGAAGAAGACCAGTTATGGGGAGATAGCTAGGAAAAGGAAAAGCACGGTAAAGAAGGATAAGGTTTGTTACACAGATTTAATTTGATTCCTTCTCCATTGATAAGAGCCTTTATTGATTTAGAATCATTCCTCTCCTCCTGATACAAAGACGGAGACACCCTTATAAATGAATTATTTCCTTTATAGATGTAAATTTCCCTTACAAAAGGATAACCTCTACTGTATTTTCAGAGTTTCCCCTGTGTCTGCCATTTCTCAAAATAATCTTTATGCCAAAGAGCTATATTTTGGGGTGGCATATTCTGGTCTCCTACAGTCACATTTTGGGGTGATGTTGGGGTGGAGAGAACAATACCACAAAGTATAGTGCTTGGACATGCTGAACACTTTTAAATTAAAGGAAATTGGAAGGCCTCTGAAGCTGCCTCAAAACCAAGGACTTTCTAACCTTCTGTTGTTTTTTCCCAACAAGCAAAGGGAGAGAATCTTTCTGGAATTTCCTTATCTGACTAAGAAATCTTCTTTCCAAATAAAATGCAGTTGTCTTAAGACTCCCTCCCTAGGAATCTCATCAAATAACCAAGAAAAATTAACCAGCAGGGAAGAAAAAACACAAAAAGTTGTCACTATGCCCAGACAGATTTTCCATCTATTCTTCTAAGGACAACTCCAAGAGATTGCCTGGGGAATTTTATCTGCATAATAAAACAACCATTGTTCACAATGAAGTTCAGCCCCTCATCTTCCTGCTACCTCACCCAGAGCTCAGAGGAACTCTGTCATAGGTCATTGTTATTTGGGTTCATTCATTTCCCCTGAAAATCATTTATTACCCCTCACTGCTAGGTGGGGTGTCAGAGCCCTGGCATCAGAAAGTGGTCAATTCATAGGTTGGTAGGAAGAATTTACCAATGACAGTATAGGTTTGAAAAAGGGAAGTTTTACTAGAAAGAAAGAATGCTATACATGAGTGCAACGGGGCACCTCAGAAAGACAGGACTGAGTGTGCCATGGTGGATTTTTTTCCTCAGGGGTATTTATGGACCTTAAAGCAGGAGCTTAAGGGTAATTTGGAGTATATTAGCCACAAAGGTCGTGATGAACGATTACATTTGTAGACATTTTGGTGCCTTAATGTCAGCAATGGCTGCACAATGAGTTTCGGTGTGCATGCATTCCAGAGATGTATAGAAATTCTAGTTACTTAAAAATTTGGGGGAAAGAAACCTGGAACCAGCTGCCTGCTTTAGATAATAGGGAAGTCTAATTATTTCTGAATTCCTCAGATAAGCAGTTTTGTCTCTAGATGGTCTACTTGATGGTCACCAGGTGATCTTTGCTGTCCTCATTTTCTGCCTGAAAAATATCTTGGTCAAATCTTTGACCCTTTATATTCCCCCAAGCTCATGTCTAACTGCTGCCTATTAGGGTCTCAAGAAGAAAGGGAAAATGGCACAGTGAAGAGCAATGTCAAGTCTGGTTACCTCCTGCTGAAAGGGAGCATTGAGGGGATACATTGTTTTCCCCTTTCTTGCTCTCTGTCATGAAGGGAATGAAAGGTCATGAAAACTTGTTCGCAGGGAAGACTGGATTCCATCAAGAGTCCCCATGTAAATGGAAGGTGCTGTTGCAGGCCAGTATTGGGATTGCATAGTCATCTGTAGATGGAATCGTTGTAATCTGTAAGATATAAACTTAATGAGAATGTTTAAGAGGCAGGGACTAAATATTAAAACAAGAATGATAAGGATTAAAGGTCCAAAGAATGGGGGAAGCCAAGTGATTTATGGAAACCAATGAAAGGTTTTGGCCCAGTCTTGGTTACCTTGTGAAAGTGTGTGTAGCCATTTGGCTTGTTTGAAAATTTCTTGGACATTAATTTTCACTTCTCCAGACACATTAATGTAGATGCAACATATTTTGTTGATGACAGCACAGACTTCTCCTTGCTCGGCTTGGAAGTAATCTAGAACTCATCTATTCAAAAACCATTTCTGCTAGTGAGTTTAAAGACTTTTCTAGCACCGATAGACTTGCACTAGCTTTTGCCAAGGCTATTTCAAGGGAGGCAGTAAGTTCTCATAGTGTGATTTGATGGTAAGTAAAACCTCCCCAAGGGGCAAGAATTGCAATGGTTCCCACAACTCCAGTCACAATAAATCCTAGGGCCCTTTTTGTTCTTGAGTGGAATCATAGATTGGAAGTTATGTTCAAGACAGTAATTTGGGTGGGAGCTATTGTTCCCAGAGTGCAATCACCATAATGAAGAGAGAATTATCAAGATGGTATAGGGCCAAAGCCCTGAAAAGGGTTTAAATAATTCTTAGCAGTGCTGCAAAGCCATAAGAGCCCAGGACAGGCAGGAAATATAGTTTGAGGCTTTTTGGACTAAGAGGTCCTCCACTGCTGAGGCTTTTAAGTGGGTGCTGAGGGGCCATCCCTAGGATACTAGGTCTAATGTTTTTGAAAAATATGCCATAGGGTGCTTAGAGAGCCCCAGATTTTGGGCTAAGAATCTTAAACTTATTCCCCTTTGTTCATGTACATACAAAAAGAAAGGCTTAGTCAAATCTGGTAGGGCCAAGGTCGGGGCTGAGATTAAAGCTTGCTTTAAAGTGTTTAGAGCATGCTTCATATCATTAGTCCAGAATAGAGGTTGTTCCTCAATTCCCTTGAGGGCTCATATAAAGGTTTTGCTATTAATCCAAAGGAAGGAATCCATATTCTGGCAAAGCTATTGTTTAGTTTCTGGAGTTGTCACATTTAAAACGAGATCTTTTCAAGCACTAGAAAGGCTCTTTGTACCAGGGGTTAAAATAAGATCCCAAAATTGAACCCTTTGTGTGGATATTTGTACCTTAGAAGGAGACACTTTGTATCCACAGTTAGCAAGTTGCTTTAGTACTACTAGTGTATTTTGGTCTGAAACAGTATTGTTAGGAGTACAGATTAGTAGGTCATCCACATACTGGAGTAGACTGCTATCTGGGAAAAGCTGCAGAGTGTCCAGGTCTTTAGCGAGGCCCTGTCCAAAAAGGTGGGGGCTATCTCTGAATCCCTGGCACAGAATTGTCCAAGTTAACTGTTGAGTTATTTGAATATTTGGGTCTTGCCATTCAAAAATTGGCTATTTGAGTGTATAGGAAATGCAGAAAAAGACATCTTTAAGATCAAGTACAGTAAACCATGCTGTGGTGGAGGGAATCTGTCCAAAAAAGATAAAAGGGTTTGGGACAATAGGATGAATAGGAATAACAGCTTCATTAATAATTCTAAGACCCTCTACTAGTCGGTAGGAGCCATCTGGCTTCTTTACTGCTAGAATGGGAGTGTTGCAAGGCACATTTCATGGATGCAATAATCCATGGGTTAAAAATGTTGTTATTAGGTGCTTAACCGTTTTCGTGCTTCTGGTTTCAAGAAGTATTGGGGGTTTCTAGGGAACTTATTTAGGATTTTTAGGCTGAATGATGATGGGAGCAGCTGATATTGAATGGCCAGGAATGGAAGCATTCCAAACCTCAAATGGCACTTGTTTTAGCATGTGAAATTCTACAGACTCCAGTGGCTCTTTTAGTGACATGTGAGTTAATACAGGTAGAAGGTGGGGAGTCTTAGCTGTAAATTAGCTTATAATTTTGTGAATATGTCATGACCTGATAATGGAACAGGGCAGCTTGGCAGGACTAAACATGAGTCAGTAAAGGAATAACCTTCTGTTTTACAAGGAAGTGGCAATGTGAAACAGCCTCATTAGGGTTTTCCATCAATACCTGTGAGGAAAATGGAGGACTGGCACATTGGGCCATAATAAACGTTTAAAGCTGAATAAGTGGCCCGTGTATCTACAAGGAGCATTCTCTCTTGCTCAGCTATGATCAGATTTACTTGAGGCTTGTCCATAGAGATGGAAAACATAGGGGCCTGGATGGCCTCAAGGCCCCATCAGTCATCTAGAGGATGACTTTCAGAGGTTTGATCATAATCCAGGAATAGAGTGAGAGGTGCTTGTCCTTGCCCTTGCCCTTGCCCTAGTCCTCATACTGTAGGATCCCTTTGTTGGGTAGGTTGGCAAGGTTTTGGCTGTGACAGCCCAGAAGGAAGAGATGCCCCCTTTCTCATGAGGGAGAGAGGGGTACTCACTCTTCCAATGACCCTCTTGTTTGCAATAAGGACAGGGTCTAGGGGACAGCTTGTAACCCAGAGGTTTGGGACATTCTTTACTCCAGTGTCCCGGATTTCTACAGCAATGCCAGGCCTCCATTCTGTTAGTATTATAGGGACAAGTCTTGGGGTTATTAGCTAACGAAAAAGAATGTGCCAATGCTGTTGCCATGTATTTAGCTTGGCGACAGCATTTTTTTCTCCTCTAATGGAGCCTTTTTTATTTTTGGTGTTTCCTCCTGGTTATTAAAAGCCTTAAAGTCTGTATTTAATAAAGTAGAAAAGGGAGTTTGTGGGCCTTGCTCTAACTTTTGGAGTTTTAGTCTGATGTCTAGGGAAGCCTGACAAAATGGATTGGCACTCAGGGCTTTTGGAGTCTAAATTTGTATATTTACGCATGGCCTCCACCAGTCTAGCTTGGAAAAGGACAGGATTGTCAGATGGCTCCTGAGTGATTTCTTGTAATTTAGAAAAATTAACAGGTTGCATTACAGCCTTTCTCATTCCTTCCAACAAACAAGTTATCGTATAATCTCATCTGCCCCTATCTCTGTTTGGGCTGGTATCAGCAGCCTGATATTGCAAAGTGGGTTGTGTGCTGGGGACAGCTTCTGCACTAGCTCTATCATCGTTAGGATTACAAGCATGAGCCTCATTTGCCCAAGCTGGAGCTAAAGATCATATGTGTGATTTTTCTTCATGGAGACAGCAAGTAGTTAACATCACGAATATGTCTTGCCAGGTTAAATCAAAGACAATAGTTAAAGCCCCCAATTCTTGAATGCACTTAGAGGGATCCTGGCTAAATGAACCCAACTTGGATTGAATTTGCAAAAGATCAACATTGGAAAAGGAACGTAAACTTGAATTGTTCCCAAATCTTCATTTGCCACCTTGTGAGAGACAAAACTGTACTAGTGGTATATGTGACTGCTGTGTGAGTATGTGAGAGGGATAAAGTGTCTAGATATGGGAGGGCGTTGATTAGCAGATGGAGCAGATGCAGAGGATGTAGGTGAAGTGGGAGCAGGCTGAGGAGAGTGTGATAGGCAAAAGGAAGGATCATTTAAGACACAGAATCAGGGAGGGAGGAAGTTCCTTGGAAGCATATGCGACAATTTTTTTTGGGTTTTGGGATAAAGCCAAAAAGACCTGAACATTTGAGACCTCTGAATCCTTTCCAAGGTTCTGGCAAAATGAATCTGGTTGTAAAATAATAGTCCCATCCAGGGCTGGTTCAATTAAGAGGCCAATTTAAATTATTGGGATGCTTATATTGAACCCAAGCTGTATTACAAAAGAAAATGATACACTTCTTTTTGAGAGTGTGTGGGTCACAATGGGACCAATTTTTAAGTATGCAACCGAAGGGCAAGTGGAGTGGAATTGAAGAATGAATTGAACCCATGTTGGATTTTGATAAAGGACTACAAGATCCCTGGGGCATCCCTGAGGGATTTGGACCTCCCTTTATCTGTTGGCTTGCTCTATTCAAGGATGTTCCACCATGGATAGAGGGCCTGCCCTTGCCTGGATGACCAGTCCAAGAGTACCCTTGTTTGAGTGGTCATCTCAAACCCAATGTGAAGGAGAACTCACTCATAACTTGGGATGAGGTACTTGTGATGAAGGTGAATCCAAACTTGGGTCCACAACCGGTAGAGTGTGTCTGCGCAGAGTTGAGATTGCTGCTGCTCGTTTCCAAGTCACGGTTTACAGGGTGTTAAGTGAAAGTGGACTTGCCATCCTGACGGGCAGTACGGAATTCACTTTTTTGTCTTGGCCTTCCTGTAACACCAGGGAGTGCCCTCGGCCAGAAACCCTCAATTACCAAAGAATATTTAAGCTGATTCACTGGCAGTCAGAAAATGGAAAAAAATCCTTGGCCAGTCCCTCACCCCTAAAGGCAATAAAGACAGGTGTCCCTTCTCTAAGGCTTCAGAATCTCACCGAAGAGTGACCTCAGCCAAGGATCTTCAGTTCCCAAGAGTAAAGAACCAGACCATCAAAGGAAGCAGGGAGGAAAAAAAGAAAGGAGAAATCCCCAGTAAAGTCTCACTATGGGCGACCAAGATGCCGAACAAGGTATCAGAGCCCCAGCATCGGAAAGTGGTCAGCTCATGGGTTGGTAAGAAGAATTTACCAATGACAGCATAGGTTTGAAAAAGGAAAAGTTTGTTTGTTTGTTTGTTTGTTTTGAGACAGAGTCTCACTCTTTCTCCCAGGCTGGAGTGCAATAGCACAATCTTAGCTCATTGCAACCTCCACCTCCCGGGTTCAAGCAATTCTCCTGCCTCAGCCTCCCAAGCAGCTGGGATTACAGGCCCCTGCCATTATGTCCGGCTAACTTTTATATTTTTAGTAGAGATGGGGTTTCACCTTGTTCGTCAGGCTGGTCTTGAACTCCTGACCTCAGGTGATCCGACCACCTAGGCCTCCCAAAGTGCTGGGATTACAGGCGTGAGCCACCATGCCCACCTAGGAAAGTTTTATTAGAAAGAAAGAACACTGTAGAAGAGTGCAGTGGGGTGCCTCAGCAAGACAGGACTGAGAGCGCCATGGTGGACTTTTTCCTCAGGGATATTTATGGACCTTAAAGCAGGAGCTTAAGGGTACTTGGGAGCATATTAGCCACATAGGTCATGATAAATGATTACATTTGTAGATATTTTGGTGCCTTAATGTCAGCAATGCCTGTGATTTTTGTCGTTGACAGGTACTGCTAATATGACAGTTGTTTGTTACCTACATTCATAGTAAAAAATATATTAATTTCAGTTACGAGTTAGCGAAAATGAGTATGTAAGTTTTTTTTCCTTTTCAAGATCACAGATCCTCCTGAATTCTATTAGTTGACTTCAAGTTGAGAACTTCTGGTCTAAAAATCTGTGGTTTTATTGTATACCTCCAATACTGGATCTGCTAGTGTGTCCTGAGAAAACTCCCATTAAATAGCAAATTACATGCTCAGAGACAATTGCCAATCTTTACATATCCCTCACCTCTTCAAGTCATAGAGAACTGGTCAGGAGCAAATGCAGGGCCTGGCAACTCTGCCACTTGCATAGTATCTGTTTGTATCCTTTTATCCTTAAATCTGTCTTTTGTCCTGTCCCTGACGACCTTAGGGCATATTCTTTTTTTTTTTTTTTTGCAGTAATTATGATTTCAGCTTTTATTTCCCTCTAGGGAAAACCTTCTTAAAAAGTTTTATTTTAATGTATCACAGATGTAAACTGGAGGGATTTCCATAAACATAAGTGCTCTACACTTGTAGCAAGAGTTGTTAGCTCCGAATTTTTATTCCAAACAAACATGAAAACAATTGAAAATAATGAGATGCTAACTCATGCTCATATTTATCAATCTAAGTAGTGCTAAAGAACTTTCATCTCCATGCAAAGGACTTTGGTGACTGATGACAGCTGACTGATAACAGATGTCCCACTTTCTCTTTTTAAACATTCTTTCCCAGCTCAGCAAATTTAGAATGGTATATTCACCATGCATATACACTGTAATTACAGCTTCATTTTTGAATTTTTTTTTGAGATGTAGTCCTGTTCTGTCACCCAGGCTGGAGTGCAGTGGCATGATCTCGGCTCACTGCTACCTCCGCCTCCCAGGTTCAAGCAGTTCTCCTGCCTTAGCCTCCTGAGTAGCTGGGATTGCAGGTGTGTGACACCACACCCGACTAATTTTTTTTTTTTTTTGTATTTTTAGTAGACATGGGGTTTCACCATGTTGGCCAGGCTGATCTCGAACTCCTGACCTCAGGTGATCCACCCACCTGAACCTCCCAAAGTGCTGGGATTACAGGTATGAGCCACTGCGCCCAGCCCGTTTTTGAATTTTTTAAGGAACTCATTGAAAGCACAACATAGAAAGTGGACATAGATCCAGAGCCTTGCTTATCAGCTGCTGTAGTAGGTCATATTGACATGGTCGACCATCAGTCAGGATCCTAATAAGAAACACATGACAAACTCAGCTGAGATTTTTGTATAGAGTTTTAAAGATGGGAATATTCACAAAAGTATGAGCTGGGTTATGGAAACTGACAAGGGATATTGAAGCATCCAGGGACTAGTCATGATGGGAAGCCACTACTTGGCCTGACAGGATATGGGGAGGAAAAGGTGTTAGGGGATCCCAGCTGAGAGCTGGAGCTGTGGACAACAACAGGACAGAAGCTGTAGTTAGAAGGGGGCAACCATGGCCATGTCTCAGCTGTGGAAGATGGGGTGAGGAAAGATGGTGACAGTGATGAAATAAATACCATGACCTTTCTCTCCTGCCCTTTAGTCTCTTGTCAATCCCCACTCCAATGCCCCAACCCAACCAAAAGCTAAAAGGCAGGGGTGCCCAGGTGATGCATTCCATGGGGGTCAGAGCAGGACAGAGAAAGGTGGAAAATCAATGTGGAGGAGAGAGAAACAGAGAACAACCAGTACCTTCCCTCAGCACTTTTGAACAGTATTTTTACAAAAATAGGTTGAGGAAATTGAAGGCGGTAATCTTGTTTAAAATTCAAGTCCCTCTTAAGATGATGCTTTTAAGGAAGGTCTTGTCTGCCTAGCATTCCATATTGATCAAATTGTGTAGATAATTGTCTGTTTACCTTACCATTTTACTTTGCCTTCCTGGTCCCAGTCAGTGGGAATGCCTAGAGCTGCATCTCTTAAGTGAGTCTGATTTGAACTTAATTGATTATCTGCTGAAAGAAGGGCACTGCCTGTTTTTTTTTTAAATCATTCTTGTTCAAATTGTGTCTTGAAATATTGAAAGTTAAAAGAATGATTTAAAGAAGAGCCTGGACTTAAAATTGCCCTGAGCTGCATGATTCAGAGAATTCTCTGACTCTTGTCTATTTAGATGGAAGGAAGAGTAAACACGTTTATAAATGTCAGACATGGGCCCTGTAGGGGCTATTGATGCAGACAGCCAGAGCCAGCATTAAAAAAATTATCCAGAGGGCTTGATTCAATATCATTGCTGACCAGAAGTCTGGGAAAGAACTGAGGTTTATGTGCTTGAAAGCCCTGACTTACCCTTATCCTCTGTCCCTGCACATAAGAACTTCTTTAAAGGAGCAGCAGTTCTTGTGGTATGAGCATAGAAGCTTCATCTTCAACTATTGAGTAGCTGGAATGCTGTAACTTCCACCTCACCGCTATACATCCAATACCTTGCTCTGAGCTTAAATCACCTGTCACTTATTAAGGAATTGAACAACATACATTTATACTTCTTGAATCGGGGAGAGTCCTCTGAGGATTTAATTAGGTCCACATATATCATATCTCAGTGATACCATCACTAGTTATCACCATGATAATTGGTGAAGTCCCTTTCCATAATGGAATAGGTTATACTTCAAAGTATTATTCTGCTTGTTTTCAGTGTTCTCCCCTGCTCCCTCTTCTCTCTCACTGATATATTGTGGATCAATTTCACTCTTCCAGTCTACACTGAAGTTGAAATAAAGTTACATAGAAAATATAAAAGAAACTTTTAAATTTATGTGTCAAATGGAAATTCAAATGGCAGAGGAAGGACAGAAGGATGGGCGGAATGAACTTTCTGTCATGATAACCAAAGAGCCAAATAAAAGGGATTCCAGTAGGGACTGTTGTTGAGTGCAAATTCCCCTTCCTCCACCCATGCCAATTCACAGAATGTAGACAGCCCACCTTTCAATAATATTGGATATTTGTAAGTCTCCTCCACTCACACCCACCTCTGACCAAAAGGTGGAGATGGGAGGCACGAAAGGAGAACCTCAGCCCCTGGCAAGGTAGAACTGAATGGGGCCAATTGGGAGTATCCTCCTTGAGCAGGGCAACAGTAGACACACATTTACTGTTCTACATTCATTTACAGAACTATATCAGAAGGATTAAGTTCAGCTGCTTTTAACAGAAAACCCTAAATAATAGTGACTTAAACAAAAAAAGGTGTATCTGTCATATAAAAAATGTCTAGCAATGTACATGCTCCTTCTAATTATTCTGCCAGCCTGCTTCTATCTCTTTGTCTCAGGTGGCAATGCCTACATTCCAGATGGCAGAAAAGAGGAAGGAAAGAAGAGAGAACGATCCTTCCCTTTAAGAAAACTTTCTGGGAGTGTCACATGACATTTCCAATTATATCTGTTGACCAGAACTTAGTCACACTTAACTGGAAGGGAGGCCAGGAAATTGTGGTCTTTATTCTGAGCAGCAAAACTGTGGTTCTATTTCTAAGGAAGAAAGAGAAAACAGATACTGGAGGATAACTGTCTTTTCCACAAAGATAATCACAGTGATCTTTCATTTACAATGAAGTAGAAGATTGTGGGGAGAAAAACAGATGAAAGAACAGAAATAATGCACGCATTCTTGGTAGTTATGCTTTTTAAGAGTAGAAGTATACAAAGAAAATTGGTACCTCATAATGTGGCAACAGACAAATGAAAGGTAATTTTAACATATCTGTACTACATGCAATAGAAGATATAATAGAAGATATAATAGAAGGAGGACCAGAGGCTGGACATTTATTCAGGACTGGAGACTGGACAAAAATTCAGAATTCCTTGCTCAAAAAAGGCATGCTGGCAAGGTGTGGTGGCACACACCTATACTCCCAGCTACTCAGCAGGCTGAGGCAGGGGGATTGCTTGAGCACAGGAATTTGACGCCAGCCTGAGAAACACAGTGAGCCCCTTATCTCTTAAAAAAAAAAAAAAAAAAAATCCTAATGCTATACAAATAGGGCAACAATGGGATGACAAGGAACAGAGGACATGCATATTACATGTATCTCCTCAGCTCATATGCATACTCCACTGCCCAGTGAAGTCTCTTTGGGCTTCATTTAAAAAATGAAAGTTCAAAGGTAAAATCATTAAGAATTTCAAGAGAGAAACAGCAGGGCATTCAACCTAGGGCAAGACCCTTCTAAGAGAGGGTCCCTATATGCCCATGAAGCCAGCCCTGGGTGCTATAACAGGCATGGACATTCATTCATCACTCATATCCTTCAAGAAGGCTCCTGCACAGATGTGAGAAGTGTAGCTAGCTGACAGCCCCTAGCTGTGATTTTCTTCAGTATCTGCCTCAGCTTTAGTGTTAACTTCACAATATTCTTGGGGAAACACAAGGCAATGACTAAACGAAACAGTCTTCATAGGAAAACCTGCAGTGAATGACTAAGCAAGGCAGTGGTATGGGGCTAGACATTTACTCTAGTTGAGTAACTCCGGGCTTCTCTGAGAAGTATCTTTCACTGGGAACTCCCACTTGGCTGGCGGACACTTTCCAGATCTGCATCTGGATAGCCCTCTTCTGAAGTTTCCTTTCAGAAAGAGAGATAAAGTTTCTTTTTCGTTTGTATGAAGATGAATTTCTTTTGCCTTCACAATTGAATAACAACTTACCTTGGTGAAGGATTTTTGGCTCAAAATAACTTTTCCTCTGAACCGTTTCTCCCTAATGCTTAATATTGAGCAAATGTCAAGCCTGGAGAACAGTTAAAAGAATATTTTGACCAACACCAACATAGTCTTGACCTGGACTCACCAATGGTCATAGATATTACCACATTTTCATTATTTGTCTTTTTTTGTTTTTTTGAGTCGGAGCTTTGCTCAGGCTAGAGTGCAATGGCATGATCTCAGCTCACCGCAGCCTCCGCCTCCTGGGTTCAAGCAATTCTCCTACCTCAACCTCCTGAGCAGCTGGGATTACAGGCATGCACCACCATGCCCAGCTAATTTTTTGTATTTTTAGTAGAGATGGGTTTTCTCCATGTTGGTGAGGCTGGTCTCGAACTCCTGACGTCAGGTGATCCACCCACCTCGGACTCCCAAAGTGCTGGGATGATAAGTGTGAGCCACCGCGCCCGGCCTTGTGCTTTTTAATAAAGTATTTAAAAAATAAGTTAAAGCACTCATGACATTTCACCTCAAAGAACTTCAGCCTGCATCTTCTAGGAATAAGAACATTCTTGGCCGGATGCGGTGGCTCACACTTGTAATCCCAGTACTTTGGGAGGCCGAGGTGGGCAAATCATGAAGTCAGGAGTTTGAGACCAGCATGGCCAACATGGTGAAATCCCGTCTCTACTAAAAATACAAAAAATTAGCTGGGTGTGGTGGCGGGCGCCTGTAATTCCAGCTACTTGGGAGGCTGAGGCAGAAGAATCGCTTGAACCTGGGAGGTGAAGGTTGCAGTGAGCCAAGATCGCACCACTGCACTCCAGCCTGGGCGACAGTGGGAGACTGTCTCAAAAAAAAAAAAAAAAAAGAATGTTCTCTCCATAACTATAGTACTATTATCACATCTAGTAAAATTAACACTAATTAATAATATCATCTAATATGCAGTCCATATTTACATTTCCTCCATTGTCACAATGTCTATAGCTTTCTAGTTTTCCAAACCAGAATCCAGCCAAGTTTTACAAATAGTCTTTGGTCATGTCTCTTTATTCTCTTAATCTTGCACAGTCCCACTGCTTTTTAGTTTTTTTTCACAACATTAACTTTTATTGAAGGATCCAGGCCAGTTGTCTTATAAAACAGCCTGTATCTGAATTTGTCTGATTGGTCTCTCCTGATTGGATTCAAGTTAAGCATTTTTTGGTAAGAATACTGCATAAGTAAGGTTGTGAACATTTTTTCTTTTTTTTTTGAGATGGAGTTTCACTCTTGTTGCCCAGACTGGAGTGCAATTACATGATCTCAGCTCACTGCAACCTCTGTCTCCCGGGTTCAAGTGATTCTCCTGCCTCAACCTCCTGAGTAGCTGGGATTACAGGCAAGCGCCACTATGCCCAGCTAATGTTGTATTTTTAGTAGAGACGGGGTTTCTCCATGTTGGTCAGGCTGGTCTTGAACTCCTGACCTCAGGTGATCCACCCACCTCGGCCTCCCAAAGTGTTGGGATTACAGGAGTGAGCCACGATGCCCGGCTGGTTGTGAACTTAATACATCACATCAAAGGACATATTATATTAGATTATTGGTGATTGATGATCTTAAGTTTGATCATTTGACTTAGGTGGTAACTGCCAGATCTCTTACCTGTAAAGGATTTTTTTTCCTTTATAATTAGTAAAATAATCTGTGGGATGATACTTGGAGACCTTGTGAATGAACAATTTCCTAATGATCTTTCACTCCTGGGTTTTAGCATCTGCTGAGATGCTTGAATTGATTATTACAAGAGTTCAAAGTGGTCGTTTTTAATAATGCCTTCTACATTTACTACCTGATATTTTTCTGTAAAGAAAAACTTTCCTTTTTAACATCTTTCTCCTTATGTTTTATTAACTTATTTATTTTGGTATAACACAATGGGCTGATGGATTTTCTATTAATGTTTTATTATTGTCTTTTTTTTTTTTTTTTTTTGTGAGACAGAGATTTACTCTTGTTGCCCAGGCTGGAGTGCAATGGCACGATCTCGGCTCACTGCATCCTCCGCCTCCCAGGTTCAAGCGATTCTCCTGCCTCAGCCTTCTGAGTAGCTAGGATTACAGGCATGTGCCACCATGCCCGGCTAATTTTGTATTTTTAGTAGAGATGGGGTTTCACTGTGTTGCCCAGGCTGATCTTGAACTCCTGACCTCAAGTGATCCGCCCGCCTCGGCCTCCCAAAGTGCTCGGATTACAGGCATGAGCCACTGTGCCTGGCCTATTGTAATACTTTTTTCATGCTCAAATTGTTCCAACTTCAGGCAACATTACTTATAGCAAAAAAGTGCCTTCTGACTGGTAAATAGCATCTGGACTGATAGACTTCATAAATGAAATCTAAATACTTGATGCAAATACCATAATTTTGGCCTTCCTTTAGTGTGGTAACTGTTATAATTGGCTATGTCCCATGTGAGGGATCCTGGAAACTATGCCTGTGTAATTATTACAAAAGTTATTGGCTCCTATGGGGCATGAGGCTGCTAAATCAGGCTAAGTTCCACCATCGTCTGAAGTGAAACTTGTTCCTTTGTACCTAAACTACCACTTGGGAGACTAATGAGAATAGCCCCAGTATAGGTAGTCTGACTGCTCTTTGATTTGCTGTAAGAACACCCATGGAAGGCAAACACTCCATGCTGTCCTGCTGGCAAGCTGTGGTTTGTCGTGTATCCCTTTGAGCGGACTGATGCCAAATATAGTCCATGGTAGTTTTGTGAGTCTGAAGGTTTAGTTAAACCCATGAAGAATCCCTAATGGGAGTTGCACTATTTAAAAAAGAATACTCAGAGAAACTTCACTTCAATCCCTACCCCTTCCATCCCATTCTCATTCATTTCTCTGTATATGATTTATCCTTCTTAAGTATTTTTGAAAATATAAGTACTATATCCTTACACAAAGATACAAATATATATACACATAGACATATACAAAGGTATGCCATATATAAATTCTCTCATACCTTCATTTTACTACTTTTTTTTTTTTTTTTTGAGACAGAGTTTCGCTCTTGTTGCCCAGGCTGGAGTGCAATGGCGCGATCTCAGCTCACTGCAACCTCTGCCTCCTGGGTTTAAGTGATTCTCCTGCCTCAGCCTCCCTAGTAGCTGGGATTACAGGCATGCACCACCATGTCCGGCTAATTTTGTATTTTTAGTAGAGATGGGGTTTCTCCATGTTGGTCAGGCTGCTCTTGAACTCTCAACCTCAGGTGATCCACCCTCCTCGGCCTCCAATAGTGCTGGGATTACAGGCTGAGCCACCGCACCCGGCCTTCATTTTACTACTTGAAAATATATCCTGAAAATCACTCCATATTCCATAGCAGTTCATAAAGATCTTCTTTCTTTTCTTTTTTGTAATGACTGCATAGTGTTTCATTGTGTAGACTTATCAATGTTTATGCAAACAGTCCTCTATGGATGGGCATGTAAATTGTTTTGAATATTTTGCTAATCAAAATAATTCCACAATAGATAACCTTGAGCATGTTTTTTCACTGTTTGTGGAAGTGTATTATTAAGGTAAATTCCTA
This sequence comes from Theropithecus gelada, assembly GCF_003255815.1. Taxonomy (NCBI): domain Eukaryota; kingdom Metazoa; phylum Chordata; class Mammalia; order Primates; family Cercopithecidae; genus Theropithecus; species Theropithecus gelada. The sequence goes on along the minus strand of NC_037689.1, from coordinate 15,615,984 downwards.
GGAGGATTGCTGGGTCAATGGGTAAATGCATAGGTAATTCTGTTAGATATTACCAAATTCCTTACTATCAGAGATTGTACCATTTGCACTTGAACCAGCAATGTATGAGAATGCCATATGTGTCTATAGACAGAGAATAGCATTTTTGGCCCGGGGCAGTGGTTCATGCCTGTAATCCCAGCACATGGAGAGGCCGAAGTAGAAGGGTCGCTCAAGACCAGGAGTTTGAGAACAGTCTGGGCAACAAAGTGAGACCCTTGTCTCCACAATAAATTTTTAAAATAGCCAGATGGGGGACGGGCGCGGTGGTTCATGCCTGTAATCCCAGCACTTTGGGAGGCTGAGACAGCAGATCATGAGGTCAGGACATCAAGACAATCCTGGTTAACATGGTGAAACCCCGTCTCTACTAAAAATACAAAAAATTAGCTGGCCTGGTGGTGGGTGCCTGTAGTCCCAGCTACTCGGGAGGCTGAGGCAGGAGAATGGCGTGAACCCAGGAGGTGGAGCTTGCGATGAGCCCAGATTATGCCACTGCACTCCAGCCTGGGCGACAGAGCGAGACTTCGTCTCAAAAAAAAAAAAAAAAAAAATTGCCTCATGGGGTGGTGTGTACCTTAGTCCCAGCTACTTGGGAGGCTGATACGAGAGGATCCCTTGAACCCAGGGGTTCGAGGTTACAGCGAGCTATGATCTGGCCATCGCACTCCAGCCTGGGTAACAGAGCAAGACACCATCTCAAAACAAAACAAAACAAAACAAAACAAAACAAAGAGCATTATCAAAAACAGTTAATGTTGTCCCCAGAAAATACATGCATTAGGTTTCTGCGAAACAGTGAGGAAAACATAAGGAGAAAATGCATTGAGATATACTTGGCATAAATGAAAATTGAGTTGGCTGAAATAAGAACTTAAAGTAAAAAGCAAAACAAAACAAAACCTAAAATGAAATGACAGTTAAAATCTGCATTAGAAGCAGTACAAATAGAATTAGAACTTCAGAAAATTAAATCAGTAATATGAAGGATAAATTTGATTAGCTCTCAGAATTCAGAGGAAAAGGACAAAGATGACAGCAATGATAAAGGACACAGAAAGGTGATCCAACAAGGTAACTATAGGTGTTTCTCAGGAAGAAACCAAATATTTAAAACAGATACAATAATCCAACTTGTAGTAGAGAAAAACTCCTTGCCTAGGAATGAACAAAAACCCCAAATTAAAAACCCACAGATTGAAAGGATTTATGATACTACACACACGCAAATAAACACACACAGACACACACACAGACTTTTATTATCCTCACAAAATTGTTTAATTTCGGGGACAAATGAAACAATTTCTCAAGAGTATTCTGTAAATGAAGACTTATTTTAAAAGATGTGAGGGCTGCCAAATAGAAATTTTTCAAACTGATGTCTAGGAAATATCATCACAATTAAATTAACCAGTCATTTCATTGATGGAATGATTTTGAAATTTATTTAAATATATAATAATATATTAATAAAAAGACTATGTAAGACTACTGCCAAGAATTTGTTAAAAAAAAAAAAAACTATTGGGAAGGGACGAATCTTTCTATCTGATAAAATCTAATAAGGCAACAATAAGTAAATCAATGTGGCATTGATGGTAATGTGGCAAGAATAAGCAGGTCAGTATAACATAAGAGACAGTTCAAAAGCATATCACTATTTATGTTACATGAGGTAAAACAAATCAGTGGAGAATGGAAGGATTTTTCGAAGACAATTCTCTTATGATTGGTTAGCTATTTGGGCGGGGGAGCAGATAATCCATTTAGGTCCTCACCTTATAGCACATAGCAAAATACCTACCAGTACATTAGGATTAAATAATTAAATTTTAAAATATCAGGCTGGGCACGGTGGCTCACGCCTGTATTCCTAGCACTTTGGGAAGCTGAGGTGGGCAGATCACTTGAGGTCAGGAGTTCGAGACCAGCCTGGCCAACATGGTAAAACCCCTTCTCTACTAAAAATACAAAAGTTATCTGCGTACGGTGGTGCTGGTCTGTAATCCCAGCTACTCAGGAGGCTGAGGCAGGAGAATCTCTTGAACCTGGGAGGCAGAAGTTGCAGTGAGCCGTGATCACACCACTGCACACCAGCCTGGGCAACAGAGCAAGACTCCATTTCAAAAAAAGAAAAAAAGAATTTAAAATATCAAACCATCAAAAAACTATTATAAAAGAAAACAGATTTTGTCTTTCAGATCTTTGAAAGACAAAGCCCTTCCAAGTTGAAAAGCAATGGAAGGCATCACTAAAGAATGGATATAACCACATAAATTTAAATGTTATACATATCTAAAATGTCATAAACAGCACTAAAATACAAATTGGAATAAACTATCTTTAGTGAAAATAGCAAGCAAGGGGTTACTATCTTTTATAAAGCACTTTCAGAAATCAACTACAGAAAGGCATGAAGTGATCATTCACAACAGAAGAGATGAAAATGGCTGTAATACATTTTTGAAAGATGTATTTCACCAGTAAGCAAATAAATGCTAATTTACATAGCAAAGCCATGCTGATTTTTCACCTTTCAAGTTAAGAAAGGTTCAAAGTTAACTTGTTTATTGTTGGAGTGGGTATAGTAAGAAGACAGCCATTCTTAGGCATTACTGATGAAGTATAAATTTGTATAATCTTTTGGGGAAGTAATTTGGTAACTTCAATCAAAGAACTTAAAAATGCTCCTACTTTCTTACCTCGTAATCCTGTTTTGGGATTCTATCTCAAGGAAATTGTAAAAACTACATACAAGGCCGGGCGCGGTGGCTCAAGCCTGTAATCCCAGCACTTTGGGAGGCCGAGACGGGCGGATCACGAGGTCAGGAGATCGAGACCATCCTGGCTAACACGGTGAAACCCCGTCTCTACTAAAAAATACAAAAAACTAGCCGGGCGCGGTGGCGGGCGCCTGCAGTCCCAGCTACTCGGGAGGCTGAGGCAGGAGAATGGCGTGAACCCGGGAGGCGGAGCTTGCAGTGAGCTGAGATCCGGCCACTGCACTCCAGCCTGGGCGACAAAGAGAGACCCCGCCTCAAAAAAAAAAAAAAAAAAAAAAAAAAAACTACATACAATATTTTATGCACAAAATGTTCATCTCCATATTAAGTATTATATTAAAAATTGTAAAGTACTAAACGCTTAATGCCAGAGGGTAATGATTAAGTAGACTACAGTAGCCAATTGAACATAAAGAGTGAATATATATATGGCATGAATATATAATGTAGTTTTTAAAAAATTAAAGTGTGAATATGTATTGAGTAATTCTTACATGTCTGGTACCACCCTAAATGTTTTAATGCATTTGCTCGTTTAACCCTCACTTCAGCCCTGCTAGATATCTTCATTTTGCTTCTCCAGGTGCCACTACCACACTTCACTTCTCTACTCTGTTCTGGCCCCTGAAGGCTGACCTGTGTCAACAAAGGGAAAAAAATCAAGTTTTTAAAGAATTACAGTTAATTTTATTCAGAAGTCTTACTGGAGGCTATAGACCAAGGCTTACAGCCTGGGAGCAGTTCTGTCAGACTGCTTGGGCACAGTATTTCAGCCCATTGCTTATAGACAAGCGTGGGAGTTCAGTACATGCAAAATTGCATCAAAGCTGCTTAGAAGTTACAATGAAGCAGAATCACATCTAGATTTGGGTGTAAGCGTACATCTGGCAACAGATTACGGAAGCATAATCACCAAACCCATCAGACGTTACGTTATGTGTAGGAAAAGGCAGGGACTAGGGGCATTTATCTTTTAAGGAATATAGTGACTCAGGCAAAAAACATGGGCCGTGTGCTCTAGCCTGTTGTGTCTTCAAAGCATCCTTCTGGTGAGCTGTACATCTTCACAGAGTCAGGAGCTTTGTGAAATTATGCTGGCAAGCAGAAATGAGCAAACTTGGCTTCTTGGCACTTGCTATTTTGTCTCACACCTGTATGGACTGCCTCAACAGTCTCTCTTGTTTTCCAGCTTCTGGTTGGGTTAGGTCTGTGCAGAGGACCAGCAGGAGACTGGAGGGAGGGAGATTAGGTATTTATTCTCCCAGCTTCCTCCCTGTAGGTTTCCTGTGGGCTGGCTGTCTCCCTGAACTAAAGGTCACACCTTGTGTCAAGCAGCCCTTTCCAAACAGCATTGTCACTAAATTTCTGATGACTTCTCTCTCCCCCTACCTGTTCAGAGTGATACCTTCTTGCTGTTGCCAAGCCAGGGTACTGCGTGATTCCTTGCGGCTTCTTTCCATCTTGCCCACATCTTTGAAAATAGTTAGTTGATGATATGCTCTTGAAATTACTTAATTTGAGTTTGCTGTTTCCTGCTGGAACCCTGACTGATTCAACAACTTATAGGATTCTACGATTCTTCGGTTGGGACAACAGGCAGAAAGAAGTCCAGTAATTTCCTAAGGTCACACAAGGGAGGAAATAATACTTATGGAATGTTTCACAGTTATTCCTTTATTTATTTAAAATGAACTTTTATTGTTTTCGTACAACACAAATAAAATGAAGAGAGAAAATACTCATATTTCTACTCATTGATTTCCATCCTTTATTTAATAAAACTTCCACATTTTCATCTCCAGCCAAACTCTTACTTTGAGTCTCAGGCTTTATGTTCAGTTGCCTACTCTAACATTCATCTGGATGTCTCAAAGGCACTTGAAACTCATCATGTCCAAAAACATGCTCATAGTCTTCCAAATCCTAGCTACAACCAAGTCCTGTTGATCTTATATGTAAATGTCTCTAAGATATCCACATGTCTCCAGCTCCACTGCCACCACTTACCTCAGTCTAAGACACTTTCACCTCATTCTTTAAAGAATTCCTAACTTTGGTCTACCTGTACCTATCTACTCTTGCCCGATTTTGCACATGGCAGGCAGAGAGACCTCTCCAAGTTGCAATCTAGGTATATTGCCACTTGCTTAAAGTCTTGCAGTGGCTTTTGTTGCTCTTAGGATAAAGGCCAAGATTGCTACCTTGGCCTCGGCGGCCTCAGCAGCCTTGTCTCCTATACTTCTCCCCTTGCCCACAGCTCCACAGAGTAACTTTTAGTTCCCTTAATGAACTATGCTTTTTTTTCTACTACAGGGCCTTTGCACACATTGTTTCTTCTTTCTAAAACATTTTTACACTCCCTCTCCCAAAGTTAATGTCCTGAGGGGTCAGGACTCAGGACACCCTAACACTTTCTTATTATCCCTGTGGATCTTTCTAATATAACGTTTGTCAGAGTCTGTATTTACACATCAGATAGACAGTTGTCTATGTCCTCTATTGGCTCATCCACTAGACTGTGTGTTCAATGATAATGGTCTCTGTCTTGTGTTGCCTGTGTATCCCAGTACTGTGCCCTGTGCCTAGCACATAGCGTGAAATCAAGTATTTGAATGAAAATAAATGAAAACAATGAGAATAAGGAGAAAGGTGGACAGAATCACATTAGAAAGAGCTGATTTCTTTATATCTAGTTTTTCTTCTCTCTATGCTCAAAGTCTACCAAGATAAAAATGATTTCAATTTAGTCATGTCTCAAGTCCTTTTCTAGGAAGTAAAAGTTATTAAAACAGGATGAAGAAAAGACTAAATCCATATTTCTTTACAGTTTATTCAACAAGATACAGAATGTTTGATACAGTTTGATACAGAATGGGGTGAGGGGCAACAGGAGAAATGTTTATAGGTGGGAGCAGACATCGTCTGCTTCCTCAAGTTCTCATCACTTTCTCTAAATTTATGTCACGATTTCACCTATTTGTGAGGGTTCCAGTAATGACAAATTCAGCTTTTGATGACAAATTCAGGATAAGAAAAAGTGGAAAATTAAGAAAGGGATAAAACTAGCAAACAGAAGGCTGGCTGAACAGTAAAATACATGCACTAAATAGCACTCTTTTCAGTAGGATGGGGAAACACATGTTTTTTATTTCATTTGTTTCTGCACCTTAGCCATCCCTTTGACCTTCGCTTTTAAAATGCAGTCCCACTTAATACATGATAGGTGAGTTATTTTTCTTGCGTACTTGCTTCGATTTGGGTTAAGCGCCTCAGCTTGAAAAACCCCATAGAGAACCAATAATTGCCTGGTCTCCCACAAGTGACGGTTCTCGCCCCGCCCCGCCCCGCCTCGCCTCGCCCCGCCCCGTCCCACCCTGCCCATCCCTGCCCATCCCTGCCCTGCCCCTCCCCGCTCCTTCCCGCTCCTCCCCTCCCCACTCCTCCCCGCCCCTCCCCTCCCCGCTCCTCCCTACCCCTCCCCTCCCCGCTCCTCCCCGCCCCGCCCTCAACCTAGTGCGGGCTGGAGGCTGCGCAGACCTCGACGGGCTATACATGACGTCACAAAGGGGCCAGACCAAGTGGGGCAGCACCCTGTGATCCTGCGATCCTGCCCGGCTCAGCCTCCTTCACATATCTGCTTCCTTAAGTTCACTCTTGCCCAGATAGCTTTCAGTTAAAACTAAAGAATGAAAGCACTAGGTTGAGACACTACGCGGCTACACCCACATCCACTCCTCCACTCTCGCCAAGCAACCGCGCCCCCCGCCTGCAGTGGCATCGCCCGGCCACGCCCAGTGGCCGGGCTTCCAGCGCGAGCAGGCAGGTAGGCCGGGAAGGCGGGGCCAGGCCGGCGTACAGCCACATCTCCCCGCCCCTGAGTGGGCCCGGCGCCCGGGGCTGGCCTCCAAGAGTGGGTACCGGGAACAGCCCGACTGGAGAAGGGCTGCGGGAAGCAGAACACCGCCCCCAGCGCCCAGCGCGCTCCAGAAACATGAGCACAAACGCCTCAGCCTCCTCCCCCGGCGGCACCGGCACCGGCACTGGCACCACTACCGGCACTGGCACCACTACCGGCACTGGCACAACTACCGGCACTGGCACCACTACCGGCACTGGCACCGGCACCGGGCGCGAGGCGGAGGGCCCGCCCGAAGCCGGGGGCACAACTTCCCAGGTCCCGAACCCGGCCTCCAACTTGGACGACACCTCGTACAACGCGTCCGAATGGAGCATCCGTTCTGAGTGGCGGTCGGTCTCGGATCCGCTAGCCAGTTCCCAGTGGAGCACGTCCTCAACGGCCGAGGCCGCCTCCTGGACCTCCAGCATACCCTCCCGAATCAGCACCCCCGGTCTTAGCGAAAGTATGGACTCCGACTCCAAGAGTGGCCTCCGGGATTTCAGCGCTTACAACCCGAGCAATCGGATCCCCGAGTCTACCACCCGCTCGAACTCCTCCGATGTGGCCTCCACAGCCTCCAACCAGGACACCGGCATTCCCTGGGTGTTAGTAACAGGACCTACCCCTCCCGTAAACTCCCCCTACGAGTCATTGCAAGGGTCTGTCTTCTCCTCAGGGTTCAGCCCCCTACAGGGTTCGGTAAAAGTACCCAACCTGCCCCCGGATTCCGTCCTGAGCTCAGTGCCCGGCTACACTTGGATGTTTGTACGGGGACCTCCTATACCCAATGACCTTTCGCAAGTGTCAATACAAGCACCTCCTACACCCAGTAACACCCCCCGAGTGTCAGTACAAGGGTCTGCCACATCCTCAGTGCCCAACTTCCCCTGGGGTTTGGTACCAGGACCACCTCTGCCGGATAACATCTCCCCAGTGTCGCCAGAAGCACCTCCTGCACCCCATGACATCCCCCAAGTGTCAAGGCAGGAGTCTACCCCCACCTCAGTGCCTCACACTCCGCAGGGTTCAATACAAGAACCTCCTGCACCCAGTAATCCTTTCCAACTGCCGACACAAGGACATTCTAAACCTAGTAACTCTCGCAGAGTGTCAGTACAAGAGTCCGCCCCGCTCTCAGTGCCCAGCTTCCCCCGGGTATCAGCTGAAAGATCAGCTCCGCCCCTGGGCGCTCCCGGAGTATCAGCAAAAGGGTTCGCCCCGCCCACAGTGGCCGGCTCCCCCCGGGTATCAAAAGAAGGATCGGCTCCGCCCCCGGGCTCCCCGGGGGAGTTGGTAGAAGGGTCCTTCCCACCCTTTGCCGTCCGCACTCCTGTGCCTCCGACCCAGGAGAGTGTCAGCCCAAGCATGGAGAATCAAGAGAAGGCGAGTATCGCGGGCCACATGTTCGACGTGGTCGTGATCGGAGGTGGCATTTCAGGTCAGTGTGGACCGTAGCGGTGGCCTGGGGGGTCATGGCCAGTCAGGGGTAGGGAACTTGCAGTAGCGCTTGTGGCGTTTGGGGGTCTCTCATGCATGCGAGAGTGTAGTGTAGCCATGGCTCGGCCCCATATCCTGCGAGGTGGGAGTGGGGGTTGTGCCAGTTTTGCTGGTGGTGTGACTGGGGGAGTCAGACACAATAATTTTACTACTACTACTATTAAATACTAATATTTAATTAGCTCTTGCTGTGCAGTTATATTTAGCACTTTACGTGGATTTTCTCAGTCCTCAACAGTCCTGTGTGGTGGGAACTAAATTCATCCCCGTTTTGCAAAACCAAGAAACTGAGGTCTGGGGAGTTTCAATAACTCTCTTGAGGTCGAATCACCTAGCTTGGAAGTGGCTGAACGATTTTCTCCCATTTAAGACCTGCAGTACTAATTCCTGAGGTGGCTGCTTTGCCTCACTGATTTCATATCCTTTGCCCTAAACAGAACATCAGGATACAGATTTCTGTAGTATTGAGGGAGCAGTAGTGTTATTCCAGCCCTGCTCTTCTCTGTTTTCCCTAGAAAATTTAGTGGGTGAAGAGGAAGGAGGTAGACTCCTTTAAGAAAAGGTAGGAAAAAAAAAAAAAGGGGGGAAGAGGGAGTGAGCTCTTAAACTATTCCTGTGTGTGTGTGTGTGTGTGTTTGTGTGTGTATATATATGAACTTTGTGTGTGTATATATATATATGAACTTGCAGGAAGGTGTAGGGCATTTATTATCCAAAGAGAATCCCTTTATGAAGCAGGGGCTGAGTGCCCTGTTGTATCCTCCTTCCTTCTTTCGCTAAGAGGTACCACCACCTGAATCTTGTCTTCATGAGCCAGTTGGTGGGCCAGGGTTCCCCTGGTCCAGGCTTGGATTTGTGGCTAACCAAGTGAGTGGTGCATGAGGCTTTTCAATATCTTCCTGGAAGCCTCATCATGATTGATATATTAATTGTCACCTATGTTGCCATCATTGGTAAAATGTTCGAAATTTAGGAATTTTGTTACCTTTCAGCCCTGGCTAGAATACCACACTGACCTATCCTGCCCCCACTAGGTGTTAATAATTTCTGAGTTATCCCTGCAGGGTCTGATTCAGAAAGAGAAAGATGATGGGAGTGAGTAAGTAGAGTGGCCCCACAGTAGCCATTTTTATATAAAAATCTTTCGAGGAGACGCTGAACATGCTTACAAATTAATGTTGGGTAGAGATAGCTTTTGACTTGGCCTGTTCAGGATAAACAGTCACCTCTTTATCCTGAACAGGCCAAGAGAAGAGATTGGCATGAACTGTTGCTTTGACAGTTCCAGCCAGTACCAGCAAAAACATACATGTATGTTGGAGCATCAGAGGAAAGCAGCTCCTGGTGGAGAGTAAGAAAAAGGAGTATTTCACCTTGTTTCTCTTTATGTATTTATATATTTGTTTATTCATTCAAAAAGCACTTGTTGAGTACCTGCAATGAAGTGGGCTGCTGTTTCCCAAAATCTGGTCCCACTAGGCAAGCCTCCTAGAAGCAATATGGTTGCAGATCACTGGAAAATAAATGTGATGGCAATGTGTTATATACATTGAGGAGGGGTTCTGGGTCCTCTCCCATCTCCATACCATGTGTATTCTGCAATTCAGAGTTCTTTCTGGGATTTTATTCTTAGTCTTTTTCTTGTTCAGTCTCCAGAATTCCTTAAGGAGCGTTGTTTTTGTATTTTTCCTCTGCCTGATTACCTGCTCTTCCTCCCTTTCTATACTTTATGCTCAATACTTGGTCATTAGCAGAGGTGAAATCACCATGTAGCTGATAAACTTTATGCTTTATGGCCTTATAACTGTAGGTCTCTTCGGTTCTCATTCTAAATAAATAACCAGTTTCATACTCAGTCCTGTATTTGCAATTTTGCTTTCTTATTTCTTAGAGAGGTTACCCAAGTTATATAAGTTGTAGGTCCCACAAAACCTGAATCTGTCCATGGTCACTCTTAATTATTAATTTATTTCCATTTAGGGCGTTTCTTACACAGTAGTTCACACCCCTATTCCAGAGGCCAGCTTCAGTGACACTGGAAAAAGCACTTGGCTTCCTCTAATGTCATCTCCATCAGTCAGATCTGAGTGATTTTAATACTCAGACTGACCAGAAACATTGCTTTCTATCTGTGGTACCTTCGCAGATGGTTCACAACTGAAATGAAAGTAGTTGCCAAATGTGGCTCATGTTAGATCCTGGACATCAACTGAGTGTTTCATGAGCCGGTGAGAAGCATCACTTCCCAAGCATTCTTGTGAATTCAGAAACATACCATTTTTATGTGTGCTTGGCAGTATCCCATGAATTACTTAATAGTCCCTGTGGCAGTTTTATATGCTTTTGGATGTTCTTTACAACTTTTGTTAGGACTTGCATGCTTTGATAGGTTACCCACACATTCATAATACATCACCAATCCATAGCATCAGCAGCAATAGTTATTTCTATTATATAACTCCTAGAAGAGTACATATTCTAAGTGACATTACTCAGAATTGATCCATATTAGCAACATTATTTTTTAATCTCTCTACACAGAGAATAACAGCATCTTGATGTATCTCCTTTTTTTGTCATTATAAAACATAAAATAGACTATGTTTTACAACCACAAACTCTTTTTATCTGCCTAACCACCAATTAAATAATTATATATAGTATGTTAATAGTTGAGAGGGGAAATAACCCTGCCAATTTGTTGGTCTAGTGATATCTTTAAAATGCTCTGGTCCTTAACCATTCGTCATCTATCACCATTTCCTTTTTGAAACTCCTTTCATGTTTTCTGCGATGCTATTGGATCCTGAATTTTTATCCCATATCGATTGCTGCTTTTCCATCGCTTTCATTGTGCTCATATTCTTGCAAGCATCTGGTTTTGAAAGGTTCCACTGTTCATCACTTTGGGGTTCTTAGGTACTCTCTCCCTCTCTTTCTCATTCTAGAACTTCAGCTGTCCCTTATCTGTAGAAAACTCTCAAATCTCTCATTTGAATCCTCTTCTTTCCCTGAACTGTCCCATAGTTTATCTGCTCCTGGGTATTTCACGATTGAACACTTCAGGTTCAACATGTACCATAGCTACTGTGCTAGCCAGTCCAACTTCTTTTCCTCAGTTCCTTGACTCTGTTCTTAGCACTACCATCCCTTCTATAATTTTTGACATAATCTTTTGTTTTATCGTCTGCACCCCTTTAGCAGATCCTTCTCACTCTTCTTTGGGGCTATCTCTCTTCTCCTTTCTCTATGATGACCTCCCTCCCCCCATCACCAGGACAGACTCTTTTTGAAAAAAATTTTTGTATAAATGTAAGGGATACACCTGCAATTTTGTTACATGGATAGATTGCGTAGTGGTGAAGTCTGGGCTTTTAGTATATTCATAATGTGAATAATGTACATTGTACCCATTAGGTAATTTCTCATCATCCACCTTCCTCCTGCCCCCACACCCTTCCAGTCACCAATGTCTGTTATTCCATACCTCTATGTCTGTGTGTGCACATTATATAGCTCCCACTTGTAAGTGAGAACATATGGTATTTGACTTTCTGAGTTGTTTCACTTAAGATAATGGCCTCCAGGTTCCATCAATGTTATTGAAAAAGCTCTTGACCCCTGAAGCTACCTGGTTATGACCCCATTCCCAGTGGCCACCCTTTACAATAATGTCTCTCCCTTTATGTCCATCCTGCATGCAGTGTTCTCCCAGACTTGATTTTTCTTAAACACTTCTTTCATCACCTTGCGCCTCTGCTCAGGGCCTTTAGTGCTGTCCTATCAGCAGTCTCTCAAACACCTCCCTACCCCGCCCCGCATCGTGACAAGTAGCATTTCCTACTATTTTCCAACATGGGTTTGAGCTTTAGTCTCACTGCCTCGTGTCCTCAGGCTACACTACCTTTATTTTGTCCCTTCATGCCTTTTCTGTTTTGATCTTAACATGGAAGTGCTTTTCTCTTACATTTATATTCTATCTATCCTTCAACACTTGGCTGAAGATCCTTTCCTTGATCACTCTGGCTCCCACTGATTTTTCTCTCCTCTTGTAGAGCTTGTAATCTGTACTTAACAAACAATTTACACTTGTTTTCTATCTCTTATTTCATGATTTGATTTTAAGGATAATGGCTCAGTCACTGAATTCAGGTGCTAGTTCTTACTCATGAGCTGCCACAGATATAATAAATGACAGAAAACTAGCGGTGGAAGATTTTAAAATGTGCCCTCAACTGAGAATTTCTGAAATGGCTCTCTTTAGTAGAGAAAAAAAGGAAACAAGAAAAAAGCCCACCTCCAGGGGACAATGTATACTTCCTTCATGAGTCCGTTTGGAATTTGAGTCTTTGGGTCAAAGGGGTTTTAAAAGGCAATCTAGTCTAATCACCTAAGATTTTAATCTTCTTGACAGCACCTCTCTGGTGATTAGGGCCAGATGGCTGTAGCTTTGAACGCATTTAAGGATAGGAAATGCTCGATCTCTCAAAGCAACTCATTACAGGTAGAGGTAGCTCTGGCTCCTGGTCTTGTTTAAGCATTTCAGGAGCCTCTACCCATATACTAAGCAGGGACCAGATCATGGGGAAAGAAAGAGGTATATAAAGATGAGTAAGTAGCATCCCTGTATATAAGGTACTTCTATCTTCTGGAAGAAGTAATCAACTGGGTGAATAATTGACATGAATACAGTGAGATAATAATTGATAGGAATATAGTGAGATAAATATCAATGCAGTGAGATAAATATTAATGTTATGAATATGAACAAAGTGCAGGAATCTTGAGAGATAAGTAGAATTTTAACAGGTAGAAATAAGAGGATGGAAAAAAAGACATACCATACAGGAGATACTAGAGGAATACAGATACAGTCATGAGAGTAAGCCAGACATGAGCAGTGCTTAATTTCCCAATGGCGAGAGTTCCAGGGAATGACAGTAGTTGTTTCCTATGCCTCTAGGGATGTGATCCTGGTAGCTATTGAGATGACCCCAGTGTGCCACGTCTGCCCATGATTTTTGTTCCTGTGTGAGCTGTGAATGGTTAGCGAGTGCACAGTGAAAATGCCTTAGTCATAACGCTGGATTGTCCTGGGTGAACACAGTGTTTCTTCATTTTTTTTTTTTTTTTTGTATGCAATTAAATTCCAAGTGTCATGTAGAAAGACCTCTTCATGTCCAAATAGTGTTTAAGCAATAGAATTCCTCTCTATTTTTGTCCATCAGCTGAGCTCTGCTAAAAGAATTGAGAACACTAGCTGCCCAGAATTCAGTGCTGTATAAAATCAGCAGGAATGAATTTTTCTTATCATCTGAGAGACAGAAAAGCCATTTCGCAAGAAAAATGACTAATGTTCAGCATTCCGATGACTGAGTCCACAACATACCACAATTTCCCTTTTTTCCCGTAAAAATTATTCTGCTGGGACCATTTTAGGCATTTTAACCCAGAACTTGGCAGCATGTACCGTGTGGTTTTGCAGTGATTAAGAAAAGCTTCCATATAAGAAATGCCACTTATTTTGGGTGCCTTAGTTATTTGAATACTCTGAGGTTCAATGTGGGCTGAGCATTAATTTTGTGCTGTTTAGGACACTTCTCTGCCCCTATTTTATATTTTATTTTTAGGATGTTTTTACTTCATAAACTTTTAAAATACTGAACAAAGAACACAAGAATTACATTTATTTGTGCTCTGATTTTTTTTTTTTTTTTTTGAAATCTTCATGGTTGAGGGAGCTTTTGGATTTATCTGGCATTTAATGGGAAATTTTAGCATTTAGTCAATACTAATTGATTTGAATTGTTACATAATCCTCAGCTATTGTGAAACATGTATTTAACAGTAGATCTAGGTATAGCATAATTGCATACATTACAGAGACCAGTAATGGAGAAAAAGAAACATGGAACACCATTATTGGTGAATATTGGGTCACAATCTTTGTGTAGTTGTGGCATAGAAATATTTTAACCTATGAAAAATCTTGCAGTATTTGCATTCAAGTGTACTCAGAAAGACTAAGGTTGTATTCTAGTTTTATATTACATATAGGGTGCCCAGCCCTGTGATTTAGAAAGTATAGACACCTGATAAATAGTTGTTAAGGAATATACTTGTATGTATGAGATGTATAGATTTCATAATGATAGGTGTTTTTTTTTATTTTAATTTTGTGTAATTAGAACTTCAAAAATTGAATCAAAACATTTTCTAAATGTTGTGAGCATTTGAGACAAATTGATTGTTGGGACTGTTTCTCCTCCTTTATCATGACAAATATTTTATATTTTTATCAGCAATTTGTATTTTCCTTCAAACAATCTATTTCTCGTTGTGTTGCCATCTATCATTGTGTATTAGGGAAATTGAAAGTCTTTGAACTGTGGTTTTGTCATCCAAGAAGTTGGATTAAGTTATATGTGATATATCTTCTGGTATGGATTTTTAGTAATTAGTCAATTTCATGAAGATCCGTCTCTTTAGTTTTCTTTCTTGGACCCTCCTCAACGTTTTTTTCTTCTATGCTTTATTCTGGGAAGAGTTTGCATTATCTCTCATACTGACATTCTTCACAAACTTAAATCAGGGCCTGGGGCTCTCCACAGGTGCTCATTCACACTTGCCCCATGGCTTCTCTGAGTCTTCTTGAAAAACCCTTTTCTAGTTGTTGCTAGGCCAAAGTAAACAAAGCACACTCATTCACAATATTTAATTGATTGATCAGATAAAAGTGTTAAGAGCATAAAAAACAGATGATAAACTTTAAGAGTCGAAGTAATTATATATTAACCATGTCCAAGGGTTATAGAATAGTGGCCTGTAAGAGCCCAAAGGGACTGAAACAGAGGCTCAGAGGGGTCAAGGGAATTACCAAATGCCACAAAATTCTTAGCTTTATAACTTGTCCTTGGATGCATAAAATACTGACTTCTAGGACAGTGCTCTTTCTGTACCTCACCTCACTGGACTTGCTTTGTCAGCTTATCCATAGATCTGCAGTAAACCTTACTATTGCTTTACTTTGAAGGTTGATGCTCTAAAGCATAGTGACTACTGCTTGACAGAAATTTATATACGATATCACAGGGAATGTTATTGCTTTCTGAACATTTAAATTTAAAAATATGGGGCACCCTATTAGGTAAAATTACTTTCATATGACAAATCTATTTCCTTTTCGGAAAGTCCATTCCTAGTGCATTTAGGATATGTAGAGATTGTTGGGATAGTTTAGATCAGTGATTCTTGACCTTTTGGACCAAATGTCTCTTGGAAAATCTGATGAAAGCTATTGGACCTTTTCACCAAAAAAAAAGCATATTTTTACACATAGATGTTTTTCTCCCCTGCACCAGGCCAGTGTTCTGGAAACCTCTTCTGTGTCACTGTCCTAGTAGTGTAATTATTTTTAGCTGATACTGAGGCTTCATGAAAGTGGTGAAAAATATTTCAGAGGATTCATTACATCATTAGACAGTTACTAGTAATGAAATTTTAAATAGACCATGATGAAGAGTCAAAACATTCAGGCTGGAAACGAAGGCACCTACATTTGCTATATTAGGTCCATGATAACTAGAGAAGTGAACTTGACATGTTTTGAAAAGAAAGAATTTGGGAGAAAACATTGGTGAAGGAAATGGAAGGCTGTGGTGATTAAGATGATTTCTTTTAGTAGTTTTCAAAGATTGTTTATTTAAAGTATCATTAGCCCATCGTCTATTCAGTGACTTGTGTGAGGAATAGACCCTATGTAACCTCTGTGTCACAGGGGTTACAGCAATGAGCCTGAAATGCTCTTCATACCTGAAATTGGTTCAGAGGTCCAATGTCAGCACAGAGAAGAGAGGAGTTAATTCCACCTGGAGAAAGTGACAAGGAAAGGACTCGACAGAAGTGTCATAGATTTTGGATAAATTCTGAAATGTAATGAAGATGACCTTTAAGGTGACCATTTCCAGATTAAATGAGTTAGCTTGGAGCTGTGGCCTAAGTTAAAGACCATTTTCTTGCTTGTATATGTCTGTTCATTCATTCAGTAAATATTTGTCAATTGTGCATCACTATA
The DNA here is from genome assembly GCF_003255815.1 of Theropithecus gelada. Lineage (NCBI taxonomy): Eukaryota > Metazoa > Chordata > Mammalia > Primates > Cercopithecidae > Theropithecus > Theropithecus gelada. The sequence continues at coordinate 15,599,690 of NC_037689.1, read as the reverse complement.
TGCCTTGGGTAAAATTTGTGGGGTTTGCTCTCTGCTTTTCTGCTTTGGCATATTGCCTCAAAAATGAAATGCCTCTTCGAAAATCTGATGAAATCTGATTGCCTCAAAAATGAGGCAATATGAGTTGGTGTTTGACTATACTTTTTATTGTCCTTGGAGTGTTCAGTCCAAGAGTCCAAATGTGCAGTTATGTAAGAATTCTGTTGGCCAGAGACCACTTCACTGAATAATAATTAACTTAATATATCATGCAGTGTACTCTGTATAATTCCTAGGTGATGATGAATATCAAAGTTGAAGAAAGATGTCACTTTCAGGAATAAAGAGAAAGAACTAGGCAGGCATCAGAGTGTACACCATAGCTACACTAAAACCTTGCCCCAACACGCTCAGCTTGTGCTCTAGGCATTGTTCACCTAGGACCTTGCCTTTGGGAGTTTATTATGCTATTTGAATAATCAATCTTATAAGAGATTAAACAAGCTTTCCTAAAGTGTGTTTTCAGGTATACATTTTTTTAAAAAGCAGAGGGTGGATAAATGCTGAGTTAAATGGGTCTTTTTGCTGCAGGACTTCTCAGGACCATATGCCAGTGTGCACCAGGCATTTCCCAGAAGGAGAAACAGTATATGGTGTTCCAACTTCCATGAACATTGATTCTTCTCCCCAGAGCATCTTTCTTGAGGACTCATGTTCCATAAAACATTTAGGGAACTACAGCCCATCCTAGCGTGCAGAGTCCAAGGACAGCAATATGGAGTGTCCCTGGTGTATTTTAAGTTTCAATGAAAGAATGGGGCAAATAACAAATTAAGGGGTAATTGCATTCCCTAACTTGGGTGAGATCCTTTTATCTAAAGTGAAGATGAATGCTGAACAATAATCAAATAAATTAGGACTGTCTAGACAACCAGTCTTTTGAATTCAGGGCAAATTGAAGTTAATTGTTAGCTTTCATCTGTTTATTACTTGAGACAGTCCTACCTTTTTTAGTCTATCAAAGGGATTATAAGATTTGGCTTTTCCAAAAGCAGAGAATTATGTATCTGAAAGGAAGTACAAAATGCAGATGGGCGTAGGTATAGATCAGATAGATAGATAGATAGATAGATAGATAGATAGATAGATAGATAGATAGATAGATAGATAGATAGATAGGAATGGTTTTATGTATCAAGGGCAAGTTTGCGTGTACATTGATATTCTCTGTTGTCTTCTGCGAAAAAGCACAATGGTGGTTCAAAGATCAGAAAATGTGCTAGCAGTATTTAGAATCTGCTGACTTACTTAGGCATAAAGGTTAAAATGACATGGCACCCTATCCTTGTCAATGTTTCTTAATTGCTTGAAATAAATATAATCTAGGTAGCATTAGAAACTTCCCTGTTGCCCTCATCCACATAAGCATGATTTTGTTTTCTTAGTATATGGTTCTTCTATTCATTCCAACAAGCATTTGGGCACTGCAACATGCAGGCTCCATCCTAGGGATGCAAAGATTTATAACACATTTCTGGTTTTTCATAACACACGTTTAGCTCATTTATGCATCTCAAGATTAATGCATCTAAAACAAGACACTTAATATTTCCCCATAACTCTTCTTCGCCTGGCTGTTTCCAACCTAATAAATGGTACCACCATTTAACCAGTTGCTCAGGTTAAAAAGCTTGGATCCATTCTTGGTTCCTCTCTTTTTGTCATACACCACATCCATTCCAGCAGCAAATTCTATTGGCTGTAGCCTCAAAATATGTTCCTTATCTCACGGCTTCCCACAACAACTGCAACCACAGTTATCCCCACCCAAGCCATTGTGGTCTTTTGCCTTTGTCCAAGCCACCATGATCTCTTGGCCAGAGATATCTGCCTGTTTACTAGTCTCTGTACTTCCTTCCTCTTTTGCCCCACTACAGTCTGCTTTCCTCACAGAAACCAGGATGATCTTTTAATAAGTTAAAATAAGATGAATCACTCCCCTACTTATAAGCCTCCAGTAGCCCCTATCATACTTAGACCAAAACCTAGAGTCTTGCTATGGTCTACAAGACACTCTGTCACTTAGTCTCTTCTTACTTTTCCAGTCTCATCTTCTCCTCACTAATTTCCCTTTGGCTGTGCCAGCCTTATTGTTCTTTGAGCACATCAGCCTTTTTCCTATCTTCCCCAGCTACTTGCATGACTCACTTCCTTACTTCATTAAGATCTCTGCTTTAATGTCACCTCTCAGATGCATTCACTGATGACCCTGTGTAAAAGTGCACTCCCCACCTCCGTGGCTCACTCTCCCCTTACTCTGATTTGTTTATCTTCATAGCACTTAATATTTCCTTAATAGTTCATAATCACTTAATATTAATATTTATTCCTTTATTTGTTTTTTTCCCCATAAAAATGTAAGCTTCATGAGGACTTAGTTATATTCACCTGTATCACAGCACCTAGGATGATGCCCGGGACTCAGTAAGAGTGCAATATTGTTTTATGGGTGAATAGGTGAAGGAATGAATTTAGCTAGGTTTATGATACTTGTGAAAGGGTAAGTATATGTACTTGCAGAAATATTCCATTGTTATCCATGCCTTAGATGCTTCTCATGAAGACAGCCCACATTTCATATATCTGTAGGCTGTATTTGAAACATTTTAAGGGGAAAAATAATTTGAGGTAGAAAAAAATTCTTAATGTTTGTGTGTGCTAGTTTTCTCTTTGCAAACACAGTGATGCTCTGCAGGAAACATATATGTGCAGTACATTCAAGTGAGTGTATATTGAAAGATGACTCTTCATTCCACTTCAACCCCAAGCACTATACCCCAAAAGTAACTGCTATGATAGTTTATTGTGTATCCTTTCAGATATTTACTGTGCAAGTATGAAGTATATACATTTTTTGTTATTCTACAATGGGCCTATACTATATACAGGGAATCTCAACTTTGCTTATTTCACCTTATTTATTTCAAAGAACTTTCATTCATTTTAATAGCTGTATAGTATTTCAAAGAATGCCTCTACCACATCCTTGTATGTAGCTCTTGAAGCACATGGGTAAGTTTATGTAAGAGAGCTTACTAGGGTTGTAATTGCTGGATCAAAGGGAGGTCCATTCATAGGTTTTGATAGCTAATGACAACAAGGTTGAATCACTTTACCACCAACAGTGTAAGACAGAGTCTGTTTTTCTGCATCCATGTCAATACTATGTTTTAACTATTTTCATTCTTCAACCCAAGAAGCCAAAATGGTACTTTATTTTTATGTTTCTCCAGTTATGAGTGAGATTGAACACCTTTTCACTGAAAGGCATTTACATTTCTTCTGTAAAACTTTATGTTCACATTTTTTTTTCTTTTTACTTATTTTAAAAGCATGTCTGGTCATTTTGCTTATTGATTTGTGAGAACTTTTTATATTTTGAAGAAATGAATTCTTTGTTGAATGTTGCAAATATTTTCTTTTTATGGCGTCTGGGTTTTGTGTCTTGCACAGAAAGCATTCTTTATTCCAAGAATATTATTTTAGAAAAATCTGCCCTACTTTATTCTAGCTTTTTCAGGTTTTTATGTTATGCATTTAAATCTTTCTTCTGAGTTTATTCTGAGTAAAGAGTTAGAGAGAGATTCTGCTTTACTTTTTTAATTTCCCCAAATCAGATGTCTCAACACAATATATTGACTAAACCAGGATTTACCTACTGATTTGTATAATTTAGGCAATTTCTAGACCATATGCTCTTATTTCTCTGTCTCTCTGATCTTGTACCAGCACAACTCTTTTTACTGTAGCTTTGCCATACATTTTAATGAAAAGTTGAGCTAGTTATAATGCTTTTTCAGGAATTTCCTGGCAAGCTGGCCATGCTATTTTTCCATGTGATTTTTCACCTGGACAGGTCTAGAAATAAATATATAAAGAAAAAGTTACTAATATTTTAATTGAGATTTCATTACATTTGTAAATTTATTTGGAGGAATTAAGGTCTTTATAATACTGTTTCCTTTTATCCAAAAATAAAAACTATTTTTTTCTGTTGAAATCTTCTATTGTGTCTTTTGGTGATTTTGAAGGTATTTTTCAGGTAGATTTTTCAGAGCTCTTGTTGAGTTCATGTTGCTCTAAGAGGTGAGCTTATTTTTTTCCCATCATATTCTAATTCATTGTATACAGGGTAGATATTTATCTTTTAACATTAATTTTGGCTGGGCACAGTTGCTCACAGCTGTAATCCCAGCACTTTGGGAGACTGAGGCGGGCGGATCACGAGATCAGGAGTTCAAGACTAACCTGGGCAACATGGTGAAACCCCTTCTCTACTAAAAATACAAAGATTAGCTGGGCGTGGTGGTGTGCACCTGTAATCCCAGCTACTTGGGAGGCTAAGGCAGGAGAATTGCTTAAACCCAGGAGGCAGAGGTTGCAGTGAGCTGACATCGCATCACTGCACTCCAGCCTGGGTGAAAGAGCAAGAGTCCATCTTGGGGGAAAAAAAAAAAAAAAAAATTTTTAAACTAGACACCTTTTTCCTTGAATTTTCTTTTTGTTTTTCTTTCGTTCATTTATTCATTCCTTCTTATCAATTTTCCAGGCTAAGTTTCCACTATCCATCCACTATGATGATTTTCTCTCTTCTCTAACTTTTATACCTCACTTCACCTTTATCTAATGGCATTGATTAGTACTTGCCCAATAATGTTAAATAAAATTGGTAATGGTGGCATTTCTACCTTGTTTCTGATTTTAATGCTACTGTTGTTTCACCATTAAGCATAGTGTTCAAGCCAGTCATGCCAAAAGCTCTGGAAGCTCTCCTAAATCGCTCCAGGCAAGCTGGCTTAAGGACCTCCATGGCACCTTTTCTTTACCTTTATTGTAATCTGGAACACAATGAACTTGATAATGTGTTTATCTTACTGAACAATGTTGATGTGTTTATCTTACTGAACAATGTTGACAAATTCTGTGTACATCCTCAAAGAAGTAACTTTCCACAGATCGCCCTTTGGGAAGTGCTGATTTAGAGAAATACATGATCAACAATACCAACCATAGCATAAAGGAGTTTAAGGATTGAGACAAAACCATGAGGCTTAGAAAAAAGGAGGTCATCAGTGACCTTAAGGATAATGGTGATGATGATAGCTCATACCAGTGATACATTTGCCAGGCATCAGTCACTGGGCTGCGTAATTATACATGTTACTTTGTTTAATCTTCACATTACCCACCAAGGCAGAACAATTATTATCTCTGTTTTATAGCTGTGGCAACATGTTGAAGAAAGTTTCTTAAGATTGTCACACAGTAAATAACAAAATGTGATTGCAAATTTCACTCGCTCTATAGCAGGAGCTCGTCCACATAATACTAGGAGAATCAATCCAGAGCCTGCCCCAGGAGTGTTTTGTTTGGCCAATTCATTATGGGATTTTTGTTTTGTTTTGTTTTGAAACTGAATGCCTTCAGTAGGCATACATACCGTTGAATTTGTGAGTGTTTTTGAATTGCAATCTGAAGTTTTATAAACTCTATTCATTCATTAATAAATTATTTCAACAAATATTTCCTGAGTGTCCACTGCATACCAGGTACTATGCTAGGCTCTGGAGATACAACAATAAGCAAAAATGAGCAAAGACCCGATTTTCATGTGGACTTAATTAAATAATATACAAAAAATTGTGTGTGTGTGTGTGTGTGTGTATGCGTGTGTGTGTGTGTATGTATGTGGGTGGTAGCAAATGGAGACAGCTGATCATGTGTTGTAGAAAGAAATTCAGAAATCACATAGGAACTGAAAAGGGTGGCCTGAGTCAAATTGAGGAATTTCTTACTTTTCTGTGATAGAATAATGTGAATATTCTTGAAGAAATAAGGTAAAGCAAGTGACCCAGGGAGAGGTGGAGAAGGCAGGGCGAAATGTGGAAGCTAGGTTTCAAAGTGACAGTATGCCTGAGATTTATGCCCTGGGAAGCAAAGGGATTATTTCCTCAAAGGCTTCATTGCATACATGAACTCCCAAGGCATGCTATGTGGGTAAAATCATCTCCTATACCAGTTCTCTGGGGACAGCAGCCATTTTGGGTTGTTGGAAGCATTGCAGAATTGGTGGTAATACAGTTTCTATGGGCAGTTGCTTTAAGAACTTGGAGCTTGGTTTGAGGTTGCCATGGTAACACCACTGCTGGCTGCATACAACATCTCACCCAGGCTCTCTTGATCTAATAACCAGGACCCACATTGCCTTGAACTCTCTCAAACAAGGTGTGCTTTTAGCAGACTAACTTTTTTTTTTAAACCTCTCTGATAAATCCATTAACCTATTTTATTTTGGTTTCTGTAACTTGCAAATGACTGAGGAGAGAGAAATTAGGAGAGGAATTGTATTGTTTTAAACTCATCGTCCCTATTTAGAATACTTAATGCAAACTAATTAAAGATCTGCTTGTGCTATGATCTGCTATCTTCCTGTTTTCAAGTTTTTGCATTGTGAAATCTATCATATCTCCTTGTTCACACAATAAGGCCTTAACAAACTCTTTGTGAATATAGTTTCTCTGACCTCTCTACTCTCGCAGAAAACCACAGGATAGGCCGGGCGTGGTGGCTCACGCCTGTAACCCCCGCACTTTGGGAGGGCGAAGCGGGCCCATCACAAGGTCAGGAGATAGAGACCATCCTGGCTAACACGGTGAAACCCCGTCTCTACTAAAAATACAAAAAATTAGCCAGGCGTGGTGGTGGGCACCTGTAGTCCCAGCTCCTCAGGAGGCTGAGGCAGGCGAATGACGTGAACCTGGGAGGCGGAGCTTGCAGTGAGCCGAGATGGCGCCACTGCACTCCAGCCTGGGCGACCAGAGAGAGACTCCATCTCGAAAAAAGAAAAAAAGAAAACCACAGGATACTCAGGAGTCTTGGGCTCTTTTCTTCCTAATGAGCTCTGTTTGCCATGGTTTGGGAGAGGAAGAGCTCTGAGTATAGGGGATGGTAGATTTTGTTAGTGTTCACTTAGACCTCTTCTCTCAAAAACATGGGTGAGAGAATCACACATTTTTGACACTAGGATACTTGAGAGTTTGGTCCAATGGTCTTTTACCAAGGTGGCCCCACATCTCCTACATCCCAGTGAATATCATAAACACTTGCTGATTTAATGGACAATAATGTTAGTAGCCTGAAATCACACTAGTAGTTTGAAACCCATGATGAGGGTGCATATACACCATGGAAATCTAAATGCTGTGAAAATCTAAATGCTGTGAAACAGTCCCCGCTTCCCACTACTGGACTGGTTGTTAATCATTTACTGGCATACTTGTATCAAACCCTTCCCTTACGCGGGTGGAGAGTGGTGAGAAACAGGCTTCTTATCACTAGTTTCTATGTGGCCATTAAATGATGGAAAATGAAAGAAAGGGAGAGCTGTAATGCATAATGCTCTTCATTTTTGCTTAGTAATTTATATTACTTTGGAACAAGATGAAATAAAAGATTTAAGATGAGCTTTTTATCTTTTCATAATAAAATGTGAAAAAATATTTGATTACAAAAGCTATCTTTATAGTAGCCACATTTTATTTGGTGACTTGCTTTCAGACTTAAGAATCTTTTCTAACAATTTTATCCCATTTACAAAAAAATGCTCAATAAATATTTCGAAAGATTAGGTCAAAAGCCCTTAAACTAATCTGTAGGGTTGGCAATTAAGATATCATTTTTTTTTTCTGTAACTGATCATTGAATTTTGTAGTGCTGAGGGGAGAGTAGAATGCATAGTGAGTGACACACAAGTGCAAAAAAGAGTTGATTGTAATCTAAGACTTAGATTTTAAAGTAGGAATAATTTTTAGGTTTTGCCATTCAAATCAGCAGATAGCTACAGTTATTACATTACAAAAGATTTCTGAGCTCCAAGTATTTGCGTGTACTTTGACTTACTAAGCATTCAAAAATACTTTCCTAACAGCATCACACTTTTATTTTCATATTGTATATATTTTAACCTTTAAGTTATCATGGAAATTTCTTAACAAGGTCTTCTTCCCGGTAAACACGCAAACTGAAACATTAGCACTCTTTTATTCAGCATCTTAGAAGAAATATGCTTAATATAGTAGATTTTCCTAAATAACTTAAACCTTCACCCTTCAAATTCTAAGACCTTTTAGAAACCATTTCTCTGAAATCCTTTTTAAATATTTTAAACATATTTCTCATTTCTTAAACTAAAAGTTTAAACTCTCCTTGCTGTCATAGGGCTAATCGTTCTTCTGCCATGTAGAAACTACTTTCACCAGCTTTTAAATTTTATTTAGTTTTATCCTTAAATGCCAAACTGCAAAATGACCTTTGTCACTGGTGTGGTCATTGTATTCGCTCAGACAGTCCTGCTCCCCCCTCCCCTTTTAGTTTCCTGAGTAGTGTTTATTTATTATGGGCACTGAAACCCATGCATAAAACTTGTTTGGAGTTACATACTAGATTCGATTTTATTAAGACTCTAAGTGAGGGTGTGAGAAGTAAAATCCTTCGCTTTTCAGAAGACTTTGTTGTGGTCATATCAGGCACTTGGAATATGGAGATAATGAAATCTACTCCAAGGGATGGTTGTGAGAGGCAACAAGGAAAGGCATATGAAATGGATCTGTTTGGATGCCACCAAGTGGTCCCTTTATGCGCACGACTGCTACAGGCCCCACCACTGTTGTTCAACGTTCCCCACCGCTCCATCCCGTTAGGCAGTGTGGGGAGAGCCAGTTTCTCCTCCTTAGAAGAGGAGCTGCCAGAGCAATTCTAGTAGACCCTTGGGTATATTTACCTAACTGGTTTGTAGTTAGGTTGATTAAAGGGAATGGGAAGAAATAAAAATTTTGCATCTGAGTTTCTCTGTTTTTAAATATGGAGTATTACTTTGAGCCTAAAAATGTTCATCACTTTTGACTTAGTCATCTCCCTTCTGGAACTTAACCCTAAAGAAATAATCAGACATAAGGAGAAAGATTTATGCATAAACATATTTTTCATCTCACCTTCATCCTGTTTTTACATTAGTCAGCACAAGAAGCCTTTGACTGTGTTCCAGAAAACATATTGCACCAAGATTGGCAGACATTGGTTTGAGTTTATTTAACTGTCAGGGGATGGCTTTCTTTGTGAGCTGATTCCAAAAATTCATTACATACTTAAATGTTTGATGGGCATCAGCAATGTAAGAGTCGTGTACTTGAAGGGCTCAAAATTGCACACAAACATTAGTAGGTAGCAGTGCTGGATATTATGGTTTAGACTTAATATCTTTTAAGATATTTTAGATCTTGTAGACCCAAACTCATCCTTGATTTGGCTATGTGTATTCTATGCCATTCTATATATGAGTAAAATACTGGGTTCTGTGAGAGCAGGCATCAAGATAGAACTAGCTGTCTAAGAGATTTATTGTGGGAAAAGCCCGTGAAGGATAAAGGGGAAGGAGAGCGTGAGTAGGGAATAAAAAACAAATAGGGTAGTCCTGTATAATTTCCTACAATTTGGATTTTGTTCATTTCATCCCAGTAGTATTAACATATTCCTCTGTTCCCTAAGTATCAGATACAGAGGGCTGATCACATTAGAATTTAATTTGTTCCTTCCTTTTCTCCCCTCTCCTCCCCTCCCCTCCCTCCCCTCCCTCCCCTCCCTCCCCTCCTGTTCCCTCTCCTTCCCTTCATTCTTGCAAAACTACTTCATAGGTAATGGTGTGTGCTTCCATCAAGAGGCAGATAACATTTGTCTCATCTGTTTTTCTGTGTGTGTTAGCAACTTGATGATCATTATGCTAGATCCATTAATTCATTAGGGGTTGCAAAATGCTGACATTTGAATTATTTCTGTCTTCACTTACTAACTAGCATACTTTTATACAGAGAAACTTCCCCTCATTAGCTATTTGGTTGTTTTGAGGTTCAGCGCAAATAGGAAAGGTAGGATGAATGCTAGATTTTTTCTTTTGCTTATCATTTTTCAAAATGATAAGTTCGTTCCTTAGCATTTTCCAAAGGTGGAAAATGAGAGTTTTTGTGTTTGTTTAGTATTATTATGAACTCATGGATTTAAGCCATTGTAGTTGTTATCTTTATTTGACACTCAAATTATTTCATCTTTGGCCAGTAGGAGTTTATATAGGTAGGCTCCTGAGTGTTTTTGACATAATCCTAGTAGTCTCTGACAGCCTCCTTGCTTTCTGGTATGATTTAATGTTCAGGCTCATCTTGTACATTTCCTGCCTCAGATCTCACTAGGTCACAAGCCATAGTTCATTGTAGTGAGAATTGATTTTTTAGAAACAACACTCTAGATGTTGGGAGTGTTCATTGCTACTGGGTAGGTTACTTTTTCTAGACCTTTTCATTGTACAAAACTAAGGAATTTTTTTTTTAAAGATAGAGTATATCCAGAGATCATACTTATAATTTCAATTTATATCTAGGACTACAGGGTTACTGCTTTATCTCATCATTTTTACATCTGAGTTTATTTATCTCCATGCTAAAAAACCTGCTTCTCAACAACACAAGCCTGATTACTCACTTGTTTTATCACATACTACAAATGTGACAGCCTTGGGATCACAATGCTAATACTAGGACTAGCTAAATTATTATTGAAAAAAATGTGAAGTTCTTTTTATCTTTAGGATATATACCATTAGAAATGAACTATCAAATCACTGGGTTTTAAAATCAGTTAGAATAGTTTCTCTCCTCAACCACTTGTATACGTATTTAGGTATTATTTGTATCACTTTACTAATCTTGTCTCTGGTGCCATTCTTATTTCCCTTACCCTAATATAACTAGCATTTTCTCCCTGTATTATGTTTGTCTCTGTAACAATGAGAAGTTTATAAGAAGTATAATGAGAAGTATAAAGTTAACTAGGAACTAAGAATTTGAAGTACAAAAATGAATGTAGATTTAAAAATAAGTGTATGCACAATATATTTATTTACTCTGTGAGCTGAGAGGTCTTAGAAGCAATGACACCCCAGTAGCAATGAGCACACCTAGAACCCAGATCTTGGTTTCTAATACTGGTCTTCAGTAAAAGGGACCAAAGCTCATTGAAGAAATGCCTGATTCTAAGGCCATGGCAGAGAAAGATAAGATGAGTCTGGAGCATTGTGTAGTACTAGAAAGGAAGGAAATGCTCAAACACACACACACAATGATAGGGGCATGTCAAAGGGGCATAGGAGCCAAGTAAAAGAATTCCCAATAACCATAGCTGGAAGAATTTGAGCAACGAAATAAATGACATAGTGTTGGATTATAATCCAAAGTATAAAACGAATATCTGCGAGTCCATATTGATATGATAATAAGTAAATGATTGAAGAAGTCAGTAAGTGAGGAGAAGAGACACATCTCCAGTGCAGAATTCCAAATAATTTATATAGATACTCCACTCTCAAAAAGCTGGAACATACTTTCCACTCCTTAAGTGTGGCCTTTCTTTCAGAGTGTAGTATGTTAAGATAGGAAAAAGAATAACTATAGTGGAGAAACTTGACAAACACTACCTCAGCCAGGTGATCAGATCAAGGTCAACATCAGTGAGAAACCATGCTTGTAGCATGTACCCTTGATATAATGTTAATCTGCAACACTTTCTTAATTTTTCTGGTATTACTATGCTGGATTTAAAAAATATTTTATGTTTCCTGAAGGCTTTTAATTACAGGTGAAAACCTGTTCTCAGCTTTGTTTGAGCTAGTGAAAAAAGTATGAAGCATGGTTTCTACCTTATAGTAACTTAGAAACTAGTGAAGGAAACAAGATCTAGCAAGCATGTAATCAAAATGTAAATCATAGGACATGATTATACAGGATTTTTAAGTTGAGAAAAGCAAAGCATAGTTATACTGAGACCTGGTGTAGCTAGAGAAAGTTTTGAAGAAAATAGTCTCTCCTGTTAATACTATCAGGATTTCTGGACGAGGGAAATGATAGGGATTGATTTAGAGGCTCAGAAATTCTCTAAATATATGATTATCACCAGAAAACAAGATACATATATTTTAAAACCATTACATTTTGTTTCTGTTGACCAACTGAAATGCAAGATGACTAAATTAGTTATTTTTGAATCCCTTATGATAGATAATAAAATTGGTGGCTCGTTTAATCATAGTGTGGCCAGAATGTATTAGAAAGACAGCAAAATCACTGGATTGTATATGATACCCTGCATTTATTTGATGTATAGACCTGGTTAAATCTTGGATTTTAAGCATTTGAATGTTACGTTGCTCTCTTTTGTTTTTCCTTTAGGACTATCTGCTGCCAAACTCTTGACTGAATATGGCGTTAGTGTTTTGGTTTTAGAAGCTCGGGACAGGGTTGGAGGAAGAACATATACCGTGAGGGTAAGTGATTCTAATACTTACATGTAATATATCTCACTCAAACTACAAGTGGCACCACTGAAAATCACAGGGCTAGAGGAGATCTCAAGAGTTCATGCAGTTAAGCCATTTGTCCCCCATAGTCCTAAAGTACTCCCATCAAATAAGCGTGCATTCTCTTTAACAAGTACACACTAAAGACTGACAGCTTCTGGCTTTCAGTGGAGTGAATTCAACAAACATGAGCAAGTAACTTCAATACAGTGTCATAATTTCCATACTACAGACGTAAATGAAGTGTGTAGTATCTCAGATGGAGTAATAGTTTGGCTGTACTGGAAGTGACTATACACCCACAATACACACAGACACACACAGAGAGACACACCCAAACACACACATGCTTAGATTCCTTATTTATCCAGTGACACACAACTTAATAGAAATGTGGTGGCAAAAAAACAAAAAAACCAAAAACAAACAAAAAAAGAAATGTGGTGGCCGTAGTAAGCAGGAACAAATGTAGCATATTTTTGCATAACTTTTCCCTTGGCCCTTGTTCCCTAAGAAGTATGCTGCTGCCAGAGGTATTCCTGAGGTCGCGTCTGGCTAGATATAAGAAAGAAGCCCAGTTATTGCTACATCACTGCTTTTTTTATACTTGGGCTTACATCACCATTCTGGAAAAAATGCATGCTATTATTTACTACTATTAAGGGAATGGTTGCAGGTGGTTGACTCTGGGCGAAAGTACGTAGGGAGATAATGAAGACTGGGAAGGAAATAGGGGCAAAGATGGAAGTTTTTGCACATAAAAGTGGGGGAGAAAGGGAGAAGAGCCAGAGAGAAGTAGTAGAGGCAGAAGAGGAGGACCAGACTAGAGCAGCAATAGGTAGGTCAGCGGACGAAAGAGGAAGGGGTGCTCACCTGTCAACTGACACAGTATAAAGGCAAAACAAAACAAAAGAAAAAACCCCTCGCATTTGATAGTTAGAAGTTCATTAATTAATGAGCCCCTTTGCTAGAGTACACAAATAGAGTGTTAAAGACTGGAGATTGAGAGTAAAGACAAAACCAGACTGTTGAAGTGACTGGAAAGAGAGGAAGCATCTATCTAACTAGAAGATGCTTCAGTTAGACTAATAACAGAATGGCGTAAGCAATGCAAATATTTGATTACTTCACAGAAGTCTGGTGGTACATAGTCCAGGCTCTCGCTTTTTGCTCTTCTTTCTGCTCTCATATTCTTTTTTTTTTTTTTTTTTTTGAGACTGTTTTTCACTCTTGTTGCCCAGGCTGGAGTGCTGTGGTGCAATCTCGGCTCACTGCAAACTCCGCCTCCCAGGTTCAAGTGATTCTCCTGTCTCAGCCTCCAGAGTAGCTGGGATTACAGGCACCCCCCACCACGCCAGCCAATTTTGTATTTTTAGTAGACACAGGGTTTCACCATGTTGGCTAGGCTGGTTGCAAACTCCTGATCTCAGGCGATCCATCGGCCTTGAAGCCTCCCGAAGTGCTGGGATAACAGGCATGAGTCACCGCACCCAGCCCTGCTCTGATATTCTTTGCATGTAGGCTTATTGTATTGTGGTAACAAGATGGATGCTGAGATTCTAAGCATCAGCTTCTCACTCAAGCCTGAAAGGAGAGTGAAAGGGGGGCACCAGCCTTGTCTGCAACAAAGCTTTTCCTTCGCCAAAAGACCCCAGCAGACATTTGCTTTAGTCTCATTGGCTAGAGTTGGGTCACATGGCTACCCTCAGCTGTCAGGGATCCTGGGAAAGTAAGTATTTCACAATAGTAGGCTGCATAATAGAAGCAGGCATGCGAGAGGAAATATCAATGGATATTGGAATAGCCTACAGACAATATTTGAATTAGGATTTCATAGCAGCGATTTCAGCCACCTTGTGCCATGCTACCCTTCTGTCATTTGCTTCCTACCTTTTTGGATACAGGGATGTATCTAAGCCTATTTCTGCTTTGCTCAGCTCTAAGGGTGCTGTACAGCCTTGCTATGCAAAGTATCATCTGTGGGTCAGTAGCCCCAGAATCAACTGGGATTTTGATAGAAATGTGGAATCTCAGGCTGTGTCTCAGAACTGCTGAATCTGGATCTGCATTTTGACAGCATCTCCAGGGGACACTATAGAAGTGCTACTCTGTGGCATTTGTTTGCTTGCTTGCCTTAAATTAATGCCAATCCAGATTAAATTTTCTGAGTGCTCCCTTAGATGTAGTCCACTGGGAAGCTATTGGTCTGGGAGTGAGGAGATTGGGATTCTAGCCTCTGTACTGACTTGATATGATGTCTTGGATAAGTCCTATTAGCACTTTACATCTCAGTTTTCTCATCTGACTAATAAGATACAATCTAAATGTCCCTGGAGAAACTCCCTTCCATCTTCAAATTCTAATTGAAGGCAGCGTGTTATAGTGCAAACGAAGAGTTGCGTCTTCTGCCTGTATGCCTTTATTAGATATGATTATTCTGTCATTTTCTGAAAAATATTCCTTCATTTTGGAGATAGTTATTAGGTTGTCCCTTAGCCCTATTTTTCTTATCTCTAAAACCTTTTGGTTATTAAACAGGAGCATCAGTCATGTTATGGATTTTCAGTTAAGAACAAGTTTCTTTGTATAAGGGAAATGAGAATTCCAACATACTTGTCCCCATCTGTGTTATAGGCCCCAATTACTTTGCCATGCTGTGTCATTTATATATGTCAGCATCACTCAGGAACCATTCTTGTCTATTCAGCATGATATTACACCCCCCTTAGGAATGTGAGAAAGGAATCTCTGAAATGCTTGGTAATTAGGACTTAGCATTTATACTCCAAATGATGAGAAGGAGAAAAAGAGGGCTTTAAGAAACAGGTATGGAGGCTGGGCATGGTGGCTCACGCCTGTAATCCCAGCACTCTGGGAGGCCGAGGCGGGTGGATCACTTGAGCTTGGGAGTTTGAGATCAGCCTGGCCAACATGGTGAAACCCCATCTCTACTAAAAATACAAAAAGTAGCCAGGTGCAGTGGTGTACACCTGTAGTCACAGCTACTTGGGAGGCTGAGGTAGGAGAATCACTTGAGCCCAAAAGGCAGAGGTTACAGTGAGCCGAGATTGCACCATTGTACTCCAGTCTGGGTGACAGGAGTGGAAACCCTGACTCAAAAAATTAAAAAATTTAAAAAAGGAAACAGGCATGAAAATTGTATTTAATAAGAAACTGAAGCAAATATTTTTAAAAATGGCTTCTAATAACATAATCAATTAGGATAATTTTGGGAGGAGATGCCGTAAAAGCTACTGTGGATCTCTGAGTACCAGAATCTCAAATTTGGTATTACCTGGCAAGCTGTTCAGATGGGTCTTCATTAGTTCAAAACTTCCCCGTTTTTCCTAATGTGATTCATCCATGATGCATTAGGTCAAGTTAATAAAGTTGAAATGCCTGCAGGGCTGCCACAGGGTTGGTGTATTTGTTTGCCAATATTGTTGCATGTTTGTGACCTCTGCAAAGGCTGAGTAGTGAGATCTAAATCAAGACCCCAAAGACTGAGGTGCAACATAGTAGAATACATTGTTACTGCTTCTAGTGTCTTCATGCTGAACTTCAGGCACCTCATTTAGAATGTTTTTACTTTGTAAAGAAACATTCTGCAAAATGCCTCACTCTTTTTACTGCTTCATTTAGGATTATTTGCTTTAACTATAGTGTCAGCCTTCTAAAGACATCATGTTTGGAAACTCCCAGGAGTCCTCTTGCTGTCTTTGTTAAAGCCCAGAAATTTATTGGAGTACTGATTCCAGTTTTGTTCTTTCTATCTTAAAATGGATGTTGGAGATTAGAAAAGGTTTGAAGGACAGCACTGATGGTTACTAAAAGAGAGAATAAACATTATATGAGGACACCTTAAAGAAGTCACAGAAACACTTCATTTCTGGTATTACGGCAGAATGAAAACCCCAACTCCTCATTGAAATAAGTAACATGCTGAATACAATATGCTGTGCTCATCTGACATGGAAGTTAGAAATTTGTAGATCTCCTGGATGTTGCATACACACCTCAAACATAACACATCCAACACTAGACTTCTTCTGATCTTCCTCAAGGCCACTATTCCAGCCACCTTCTCCATGTTAGAGTATGGCAACTTTGAAAAAATTCGGAGTCATGCTCAACACTACCAGACCCTCATTTGTTTTGTCAGGAAATTCTGTTGGCCCTGCCTTCAAAACATACCCAGAATTCAATGCTTCCCACCACTTCCACTGCTATCCCCTGGTGGGAGCCACCATTATCCCTAGGCCAGATTACTGCAATAGGCTCCTGATTTCCCTGCTTTTACTCCTGCCCCCTACATTCTGTTCTTTCATAGTGCATCAGTGAGAGTGAGCCTTTCAAATGTAAGTCAGATTTTAGCATTTCCCTGCTCAAGACCTTCCAAAGGCCCCCCCACCCTTCTCACTGACAGTCAAAACCTATGTCCTTACAATGTCCTGGGAGGCTTTAAGTGACCTGCTCTGCCAATAACCTCTGTAACCTCATCTTCAACTTTTTTCCTTGCTCACATTGTTCTGGTCACTTTGGCCTCCTTGCTATTTCTTGAACATACCAGCAGGCTTCTCCGTTTTATTCTATTGTTGATGTTGCTTCATTTTCTTTAAAGTTTTGCCAGTATCTTTGTTCACTGTCCGTTCTTGAATCTCAGACCTTTTATTTGTAACCATTTTCATTCTACTTGAAACACACCCTTTCCTCCAATCTGGGTTCTAAACTCTGTACATTTGTCAGCTTGACAAAACATAGTTCTAACAGGTAACAAATTCTATTTAGAATTTCTCTTCCTCCTTTTTTTCCTCTCAGAATAGCAAAGATATTATTCCCCTATCTTCTGGCTTGTATTTTTATTGTTGAAGTCTAATTTATCGTTAAGTCTAATTGTTGATTTTTTTTTCAGAGTATGTACGATTTGCCTCTTTCGGTTTCTGAAAAAGAATTGCTTCTGAGAGCTCTTTTCTTTGGTATACTGCAGTTTCTCTGTGTCTGGATGAGAATTTATTTTTATTTATCATTCTTTGGACCTGTTGGGTTTCTTATCTTCCAACAATGCTGGTAAATCCTCAGCCACTATTTTTTATACTACTTAATATTTTGACACCATCTTCCATGTCTTAACTACCTCCTCAACATATTTTCCAATTCTTTATCTTCGAACTGCATTCTATATAATTTATTCAGATCTAGCAGTTTACTCACTCTTTAACTATGTCGAATATACTGTTTAATCCATTCACAGAGTTTTAAAAATTTTAATTAGTACATTTTTATCACTAGTAGTTATTTTTAAATCTACCCGATAATATTTTCAGTTTCTTTTCCCCTGCTCCTAGTTTTAATGGCTTATTTTATTTAAAATATATTACATAGTACTTTTAGATTCTGTGTATAATTCAACTATTACAAAGTCTTTCTGGATTATTTTTTCTGCTTATTTTCTTTTGGTGCCTTGTTTGCACGTATGTTTTGTAACTCTTGGCTGTGGGTTGCTAATTTTCCATGGAACTTTATCTGTGTGTAAATTATTTGAGACCTAGGGGAAAAGGATTTGAGTCTACTTCAACCACCTGCATTGACACTTTAAATTTTCTGCCCAAGGTTTTTCATATCATATGGGTAGCGTAAATTCAGATGGAAAACATAAATAAAGATAAGCTTATTTTTTTTTCCTTTTCTGTGTGACAATACTGAGACCTGCAAAATAATGGAAAATATAAAGTTGTGGATGCAGCTAAAGCAATACTTAGAAGATATATAGTCTAAATTCTTCCATTAGAAAAGAAAAAGGCTATATATAAATAAGCTAATCATGCAAAGAGTTAGAAAAGTAAGAGCAAAATAAATCCAAAGAAGGGGTAAAAAGGGCACATATCAATGATATAGAAAATAGACACCCAGGCCGGGCGCG
The DNA here is from genome assembly GCF_003255815.1 of Theropithecus gelada. Lineage (NCBI taxonomy): Eukaryota > Metazoa > Chordata > Mammalia > Primates > Cercopithecidae > Theropithecus > Theropithecus gelada. Next base: position 15,581,334 of record NC_037689.1, on the reverse strand, counting down.
GTGGCTCAAGCCTGTAATCCCAGCACTTTGGGAGGCCGAGACGGGTGGATCACGAGGTCAGGAGATCAAGACTATCCTGGCTAACACGGTGGAACCCTGTCTCTACTAAAAAGTACAAAAAACTAGCCAGGCGAGGTGGTGGGCGCCTGTAGTCCCAGCTACTCGGGAGGCTGAGGCTGGAGAATAGCGTGAACCCAGGAGGCGGAGCTTGCAGTGAGCTGAGACCCGGCCACTGCACTCCAGCCTGGGCGACAGAGCGAGACTCCGTCTCAAAAAAAAAAAAAAAAAGAGAATAGACACCCAACAAAGAGGATCCATAAAATAAAAGTTGATTATTTGAAGAGACCTATTAAAGATACACAAGAAGTGTCTGATAAGATTTTTCCAGAAAAAGAAACACCCCAAATAAATAAGAGATGAGAGCCAGATGTGGGGCTCACGCCTGTAATCCCAGCACTTTGGGAGGCTGAGGCAGGTGCTGAGCTCAGGAGCTCGAGATCAGCCTGAGCAACCCTAAGTCTACAGAAAATACAAAAATTAGCTGAGTGTGGTGGCACATGCCTGTGGTCCCAGCTACTCAGGAGGCTGAGGTGGGAGAATTTGTAGACCCCAGGAAAGTCGAGGCTGCAGTGAGCCATGATCATGCCATTGTACTCCAGCTTGGGTGATAGAGTAAGACCCTGTCTCAAAAAATAATAATAAAAAAAGATGAAAATGAAGATATAATTACTGATACAATAAAGAGTAATTAAATGAAAAGAAGATGCCATGAACATTAAACCAACAGTTTTGAAACATATATGAAATGTACATATTATGAGAAAAATATAATTCATCAAAGTTAACATTGATTTAGTCTGGAAATAGTAGTGCTTTAACCTAAAAATAAATTAAATGTGTAGTTTAAGATTTTCCCTAAAAAAAAATCACCAAGCCTAGATAGTTCTACAGGTATGTTCTACATAATGTTCAAAGAATAGATCACTTTATTTACATACAAACCTTTCTACAGAATAGAAAAAAGTATGATCACTAACTAAGGAGATTAGCAGTACCCTAATGCAAACAACAGACAAGGCAGTAGAAGAAAGGAGAATCATAGGCCAGTCTCAATATTGCTTACATAGATATAAAATTCTAAACAAAATGTTAGCGTAGATATAAACATAGATATAAAAATTCTTAACAAAATGTTAGCAAAGCATATCCTCCAATAGAAAGATAATATCGGGTTGGGTAGCTCCAGGAAGGAAATGTTGAATAATACTAGACAATTTTCTGGAAATAATAGATTAGGTAAATTATAACAAAATACAAAGAGACTAGACAAGTTGCACTGTATAGACACACACACACATGCACACACACATCTTTAAAGCATTAAAGAGCCAGCAAGCTAACAAGATAGGGAAGAATCACTGGGCCAACATCTGGAAAAGATTAACCTACTTTTCCGTGGGTGGCAGGGGGAGTTGCTAACCACTGAAGAAGCTCCCGAAGGCTGAGCAGTGCTTTGGATCTAGTGCAAAGCTAGGGTGACAGGTCAAGTCCAGAACCCCATGAAGTGTGTACTAATTTGTAGGGGTGTATTGGTCAACTCCTTGTGCTGTGGAGTTGGGCTGCATCTAAGGACCAAGGGTGAATGGCAAGAAAGCTAGGTCAAATGTGCATTTTGGCCCAGCCTCAAATCCTCTCAGGTACTGCAAATGGAATAAAGTTACCTAGTACTGTGAGGGTCCCAGGCTGTGGGCAGAAGCAAACATTTTAAATCCTCTCTGAGAAAGATACCATCTTCCTAGGATTGAAATGATTTCTGCATGTTTTCAAGTGCAATGGGTGGCATTCAATAAAAAATAATCAGGCAAACAAGGAAAAAAGGCATGACAACATGCTTGAGAACTGGTATACACAACAAAATAGACATAGACCCTTTAGTTATTAAAAAAAAAAAGCCATGGAGGGGTTGCAGCTCACCAATATTCAATTTATTGATTAAATCATTGGGACTTGCCAATTAATAAAAACAACTGAAAAACATGGAGAACTGTATTTATGAGGGAACCCAGAGCCTCCCATTCCTACTCTCTGGGAGTGAGGGTAGCTTGTGAGGGCCACTGAGGGTGACAGGGAGGAAGGCCAAGTAAACAATTTTAGTTTATGATAGAGGGTTTGCATGTTTGTAAATAATTTAGTGATATGTGAATCTTTTTATACCTTCTTGTATTCTTTTCCTATGATGCATTCTTTCCTGGAAGTGTTTTAAAATAGCATCTAGAACCATCAATGTGGACTGATTTAAGATTTCACCGGGTGGAAATTAGGGAATTAGGCTTTGGGTAGCTCCTCCAGTAATAACACCAGAGAGAAGCTCACATGATAATTTAAATGTTTTGTAAAGGATCTAAACTGGCAGAATATACTACAGTGTTCTTTATCTTTTATGCATTGTGTGCTGAGTTGACCTTACCAATAGCTTTGCCAAATAATGGTGCTTAGTGATGAGTGTTAGACAGGATTGTGCCCCAGTTCTTGAGTGGACGAGGAAAGACTGCCATTTTCAGTTGCTCTTTATAGGGGAGACATAAGGGACAATTAACTTTTAAAAAAATAAATGGGGTTTTTTTTTTACAAGACACATTTTTCCAAGTTTTAACTAAAGTCCTCTGACCAATTTTTCTCTTTTTGCAGAATGAGCATGTTAATTACGTAGATGTTGGTGGAGCTTACGTGGGACCAACCCAAAACAGAATCTTACGCTTGTCTAAGGAGCTGGGCATAGAGACTTACAAAGTGAATGTCTGTGAGCGTCTCGTTCAATATGTCAAGGTAAGGCTGACTTCACCCAAGTGACTGATAGGGAAACCTTTTATTTGAGAAAACATTTGGTTTGTTTTTAGTTATTTTTCTTTCAAAGCAATTGTAAAAGTAGGCTCTCGACTTTGAAGTAGTATTTGCCTTTCTTTTCTTGTTTTCTTTTTTCTTTTTCTTTCGAAAAAAATCGCTAAAGTCTTCTGGAATTACTGCAGGATATTATGACTCAGCTTGGCCTTCCTCCCTGTCACCCTCAGTGGCCCTCACAAGCTACCCTCACTCCCAGAGAGTAGGAATGGGAGGCTCTGGGTTCCCTCCTAATGCATTTGAAGGGCACTGGGGTGGGGGCGGCAGGTGCCTGCAACAGACATGTGCACGCACACGCACACACACACGCACGCACACGCATGCACACTCCCCTCCCCCAGCTGCAGGCAATCCCTGAGCGACCTAGGAAGCAACTCTAGAGCCCCAAGGAACACAAGAGTTTGAGGCCATTTCTTTAGCCTTTGAACTGGTTATTCATCCTCATTCTTACCTGGCATTATTTGGAATGCTTTATTTCCTCTGTACCTGGCCTTCACTCTTGGGAAGTCTAGCTTGTTTGTGCAGTTTCCTACTGTTTAAACAAGAGATTGTTTAAACTCTAGCCACTGATATCCACAGCTGTTGCCAGTGTTTTTCTTTCTCACTGAAGCCAAACATGGAGTGGCTGGAGTCTGGAAACATGCCTTGAGAAATCAAATTTCCCATCTGACATTGCAGCCTACTTCCTAGAGCTAGTGTCACTGAGGAAGGGGTTATTTACTCATTCTAATGTCAGGATTCCCACACCAATAACCACATCACTTCTCAACAAATACATCCCTTCCCCTACTCTACCTTGGGCAATAACTGTGGGTCTGAAGGCTACAGGGCTTTGGGTGTGTCCTGGGAGTTGAGGATACTTGTGACATATGTACACTGATACCCAATCAGAAGAGACCAGAAACCTTTGTAAACTCTGATAGCCACGTGGTTTCAGATGCTTGGGATAGTCTGGTGGTGACAGACGTGAAAAAGCAAATCAGTAGTCTTTTTATTCTTTTCTTTTCTTTTGACCTTTAAGCTCTGTTGGACTTGAAAATCAGTAGTCTTTAGAAAAACTGTGGGTTAAGAGGTCAAGGGAGGAATGAAGAAAGTATAATAAATTTCACAAAGTATTTAGGAACTCTGGTTACAACAGGCCGTGATCAAAAAGGAAAAACCCCTTTGCTTCCTCATTTTCTCTTTTCTGCACTGCACAGTGTTTCCATGGACTAGTAAGTAATAACAACAGTAAGAATCATAGCTGCTAACATTTATTAAGCACTTTTACCTGTATTCTCACATTTAATATCAGGAGAGAGACCAAACCTTTTGCACTCAACTACTAATTAAACAGTCACGTAAATTCACTCTCCACTCCAACTGGGAAGCAAATGAGTGTGATGATTATCTTGGAATCTGAGCAGATTCATGCTGGTAAGATTCAGAAGCTGAGAGGTTTTTAGTTTACCTGGAGGCTAACAATAAACAACAACTAAAAGCTTTTTATGCATGAACTCATTAAATCCTTACATCCACCCTGCTAGGCAGGCATTATCATCCCCATTTTAAGTATGAGAAACCAGAAGTTCAAAGAGGTTAAAGTGACTTGACAAGGCTATAAAACTCGTAACAGTCTACCTAACCCCTGAGTGCGTGCTCTTCATTATCCCAATATATGGCCTAGGAAATGAAACTGAGGACTCTGAATGGAGATGTGCTGGACCTCCAATGTTTGTTTGGCCACACACACATCTATAGTAAGGTATCTCACTGTCAATATCACCGAAGCCTGGCTCATATGACGAGGAGATGTAGTCATTGAAAGACCACTTTTTTTTCCTACTTTCTTACTCTTCTTCCGGTTTCATGTTCCTTTTATGTACATTTTAAAAACTGGGAAAAGCTGGAAATTTACAAGTATGTCCTCAAGCTAGGTACCTGCTAGTCTCCCAGCCATGCCCAGTCTAAAACTTGATATTGGGCTGGGTATGGTGGCTCACATCTGTAATCCCAGCCCTTTGGGAGGCCAAGGTGGGAGGATCGTCTGAGACCAGGAGTTCTAGACCAGCCTGGGCAACATAGTGAGACCTCTTCTCTATGAAAAATTAAGAATTAGCTGGGCATGGTGGTGCATGTCCTATAGTCCCAGCTACTTGGGAGGCTGAGGCAAGAGGATGGCTTGAGCCCAGGAGGTCGAGGTTACAGTGAGCCATGATCATGCCACTGCACTTCAGCCTGGGCAAACAGCGCAAGACCCTATCTCAAAAATAAAAATAAAAAGCACGATGCTAAGGTGATAGTTTGAAAGTGGCACCCACAGCCAGCTTTTGTAAGTAATTTAGCTCCTCGTTGTTCTTGATGGAGGCAAGGTGGGGTTAAAATGATAAAGTTCTATTTGAGAATTTTGACTTTGCCTGAAAGTGATCAACAGATCTTGACATGCTGTCCAATCTTCCCAACAGGACCTTACAAATTACTTATCTTAAGTGTCAGACTTTCTGATGTCTCTGAAATTTTCTGGGCTTTACTGGGAACCCTGCTTTCTAGAAATCCAGATGTAATTGTTCTGTACTTTGAGAAGGTCCTGCTGCAAGCTTTAATAGAGGGTGAACTAATGGAAAGACTTAAGGAGTTGATGTATGCCACATTAGGTGCCTAAGTAAGGAAAGAGAAATATTAAGAGTAGCATCCAGGGTCCCTTTTTTGATATTGTTGCTGCTGCTGGGCCCGCTGTAAGGTTGGATCCACACTACCCTGATAGTCCTGTTCCTAAGGAAAAAACAACCTCAGCTTTCTGGAGGGGAGAATTGCTCAACTTCTACCATATTTTTCTTTCACAAAAATACAAATATGGCTGCGCTGCTGCTTAACCTACTGGACAAAGGCATCTTGCCATGGCATTGGACTTGGTAGCCCGAGGCTGTTTTCAAGAATGTAAGGCAGAAAATAAAATAAAAACAAAAAAAGAGGCTGGGCGCAGTGGCTCACGCCTGTAATCCCAGCACTTTGGGGGGCCAAGGCAGGTGGATCACGAGGTCAGGAAATTGAGACCATCCTGGCTAACACGGTGAAACCCTGTCTCCACTAAAAATACAAAAAATTAGCCGGGCGTGGTGGCGGGCACCTGTAGTCCCAGCTATCAGCTACTTGGGAGGCTGAGGCAGGAGAATGGTGTGAACCCGGGAGGCAGAGGTTGCAGTGAGCCGAGATCACGCCACTGCACTCCAGCCTGGGTGACAGAGGGAGACTCCGTCTCAAGAAAAAACAAACAAACAAACAAGAATGCAAGGCATTGTCAACCTCTGGATCTTTGCCATTGCATGGCCATGCACATCAACACAATGGTAATATTAGACCATAATTATTGCATATGCAGCATGTGGCAGGTATGTGCTAAAACACATACCGTGCCTATGCTTTGGACAACAAATGGCACCTTTAAATCACAGCCACTGTGGTTGATCCCTCAAGGTCAGTACCACTCCCATAGTAATAATAATGACTACCCTCCCTACTGAGCTCCTAGTATGTTCCAGGCCCTGTGCCATTATCTTACTTAACCCTCCATTATCTTACTTAACCCTCACATGGATCCTAAGTTAGGGGTTATTTTGCCATTTCAGAGAAAGAGTCTGAAGTTCAGAGGCCCAGTAACCTGCCTAAGAGAGTAAGGGAATTCAGATTAAGGTCTTTTGACTTTATGCTATCTCTTGCTAGTCCAGATTCTACTGTCAGGGACTGTGGACTCCAGGAAGCTGCCTTACAGTTTGTGCTTGTCCTGGCTCTTTTTGGCAGCTCTCTTCTGATGGTCATCCTGTGTCCTTCATTGTGTCCCCATATGCAGTGCTGGTGACCATTTTGCTCAATCTTTTGGCCCAGAAGCCTGAAAGAGCAGTGTTAACTACCTGCTATGGTACAATCACTGTGCCTTGGTTATTGTTTGATGGATGCAGTAACTGGAAAATAGCCATTTAACTGTCAGAAAATAAATGTTGAAGCTCTATTTTGAATTTTAGTACTTATTTACAAATAGCTACCCATTTCAGATGGTAAGCATCATTCTTTTCATTGAACACTTAATCTCATCCAATGAAAAGATGAAAAATAGAAATACATATCGTTAAACCATCCTCTCACATACTTTAACCTTTCAGAGAACACATATTTTCACCCAAGGTAGACAGCAATGTTAAGGCAAAAAAGTAGTGGGTTGGTTAAAGTTTAGTTTATTTGATCTGAATGAATGCCTTTTTGCTAGTGTTTTCCAATACATCATATCATTTCTGGAATGAGAAGTACTCGTTATAGTAGATGTTTTTATGATGATCAGGAAACTATATTAGGGAAAAGCAGGAAGATATTTAGTTCAATATTCCAGATAAGATGGTTAATAAATTGTATACTAAAAGTAACTCTACTTATTTTAAAATATCTTTTTTTTTTTTTTTTTTTTTTGAGACGGAGTCTCGCTCTGTCACCCAGGCTGGAGTGCAGTGGCCGAATCTCAGCTCACTGCAAGCTCCGCCTCCCAGGTTTACGCCATTCTCCTGCCTCAGCCTCCCGAGTAGCTGGGACTACAGGCGCCCGCCACCTCGCCCGGCTAGTTTTTTTTTTTTGTATATTTTTAGTAGAGACGGGGTTTCACCGGGTTAGCCAGGATGGTCTCGATCTCCTGACTTCGTGATCCGCCCGTCTCAGCCTCCCAAAGTGCTGGGATTACAGGCTTGAGCCACCGCGCCCGGCCTAAAATATCTTAACTCTCACTGTTTTTCTCTACTTCTAGAGGAAAAGTGGGTGTTTCCCCAATGTGATAGTGTATTGGGTTAATAATGCAAATTGTCTTTGTGACACTTTCTGCATTGCTTTGTGACAACTTCAGCTTTCATAATCTAATACAGTCAATATTCGTTTCTGTAAATAACACTGAAATGAAGAGGAGGATTGCCATTGTCTACATAAACCAATCAATAATCTTTGTGGCCCAGATTGCTACAGCTCTTAAATTTTCCCAGTGCGAAACTTTGAAGAATGTTTAAATTGTTTAAACACTGTCGACAGTCTGTAACACATCTAGTGTCAGCTTATTCTAGGAAGGTTTTTACTATTCACCAAGGAACTACTCTTTACCTTTGTTAGATTGTGTTTACAGTGCAAGTTTTGACAAGACAGTGTGCAGTTCCAAGCCTGAGCCTCTCAGATGAATACTGAGGATACACCTTAGTGGTGTTTCCTCTACCTGATCCCTTCTCTTTCTGAGACTATGCCTATCTACACATTCATAGAGGATTCACATTGATATGCTAAATTCACTCATTGCTTAATATTTATATTTATGTATTTGAGAGAAATATGTGTTTACAGAGGAAAATCTACTCTGTACCAGATATTGTTCCAGGCTGCAGATAGAGTGGTGAACAAATGATCAAAATTTCTGCGTCATGGTCCTTCTAATCTAAAGAGAGAAGACAAGTAAATAAGAACAGTAAATAAATATTAGCTAACATTTTTGCCTGTATCCTTCATGGATCTTGTGAATAGAATCCCTCTTCTAATTCTGGTTTAGTAGATCCTGATTCTTATATAATAGGTTCCTGACTGGTTTCTACAGTGAGCAGCTTTTATGAATTTTGTGAGTTTGACATGGTTTTATTGGGGAGATTATATCTGATCTGTGAAATTAATATAAATTAATCTTATCGTTGTGAACCTTAAAGGTAGATTCTTAAATGGCATCAGCTAGATGTTTTTACACTTGATCTTAGCCAAAAAGCCAAGAAGCAATAGCTAGATATGTTTAAAACATTCTGTTTATCAGTTGGGCGCAGTGGCTCATGCCTGTAATCCCAGCACTTTGAGAGGCTGAGGCAGGAGGATTGCTTGAGCCCAGGATTTTGAGACTAGCCTGGGCAACATAGTGAGGCCCCCATTGCTACAAAATTTTTTTTAAATATAATTTTAAAAATAAATAAAATAAAACATTCTCTTTATCAGTTCTTCTCTTCTGCATGGCATAGGGGAAGCAGCTGGATCTGAATGCCAAGTGGATTGATTCATTACTTGCATTAGTAAATAAGATGCTCCATCAGCATGAGTGTGTTTCATTGAGTTGTGGAGATGTTTTGTTAAATTTTGCAGTGCTATGTGTTGCAGAAATAATGAAAATGTTGGATTCTACTTTTTTTTTTTTTTTTTTTTCCGTGAGTTTCCCACACATCATAACGCAGATAGGGTGAGGGGTATAGAGAGGGAGAACCCAGCCAGAAATGGAGCAAGGCATTTTGCAGAGGCTACGTCAAAGGAGAAATTGACAATTACATGCCTTCTCACGTTCTTCCTGCTTTTCACATCCTCTCTAAATAAAAGTAGAGACTATAAATATATACCACCCATTTGTTTTTAGAGAATGGTGTGATAAAGATTTATTTAAAACACCATAGACTTTGCTGACAGTAACAGCTCAGCAAGCATTTGTTTTTCTTTTTTTATTAGTTCTATTCTTCCCACAGCCCTTTACTCCAGGTTTCTATGCCAACGACTGAAATCAAAGGCTTTTCACAATGTGTATGTTCTGGAATACTAAGTAAATTTTGTTGTTGCTAAGAGGAAAACTTGGTTTTAGCCAGCAGGCCATACAGAAAGCTGAGTTTGTCTTAATGCTTACCAGATATAACCCCTCACTTCTAATAGAGTTTGACCCATGGCTTATAGTCGAATTTCTTTTGGACAAGGGACATTTCATTTGAAGTTTCTTTTAGCACCTTGTCCGTACCAACTCACAGAAGACGTTTCTTTTGTCTTCAAAGAAGGATACATTTTCACTTTCAATTCCTCTCAGAAGGAAACTCAGGAAGCAGAAAGTGTTAAGTTCTTGTAGGGACGTTACTTGTTGTATATTTGCCTCCTTTCTTTTAAACACCTGAATTCATCCCTCCTGATTCCATGCTATTAATATTGCCTTCCATCTGTAATGTACCTATACATGTTTTACCTCACTTGAGCTTCCCAATGGTCCTAGGAGTAAACAGCATTATTTTTCCCAACTCAGAGAGCGTAGGAGCCAAAGTGTAGCTTTCCAGCTCTGAGCCCAGTGTTCTGTGGGTTACATCACTTTGTTTTTTATTCCAAAGTTAACTTGTGAACCCTTCTAATAAACTGCTCCAAGATATGACAAAAATCACTTTATCCCAAAAGGCTCTGGAGTTGTAAGATGCCACTGTGGAAACAGGGACTCCTGTGGATATAGGTGTGGTCGTTCATGGGAGCTGTATGTGACACAGTTCACATTTCGCAGTTCACAGTTCACAGTGGTTGTACATGGGAGCTGTATGTGGCACAGTGGCTTCTTCTCTTCTCTTGCACCCTGAGCGGTAGTCTGAGAGGTCCTCTGGCCTTCAGTGAGCACCTGGCAGCTAAACAGCCCCCGGAGTGTCCCAGTTAGGCTCAGCAGGCTGAAGACCACAGATGGATTCTATTATTTTATTAAAATACTAAGTCTGGAGGTCTAAGGCATGGTTTGAAATTGCTGGCTATATATTCTTTTTGTTAAATGATCCATGTAAACTTATTATTCAAAGTATGGCCCAAGTATTGGCCAGTATTTTATGTTATGCCATTATATCCTGCCTGATTAGGATTTGAAGTGGTTCTTGACAAGTATTACTAATTTGGATAAGTCAGGGTAGAAGATAGAAAAAACAAAACAAACAAACAAACAAACAAACAAATACCAGTTAGGTAAGGACAAGCAAGCGGTGACAGGCCTGTGCTCATGGTAAGAAATTATGTTTTGATGATAGAAATGAGGTAATATAGGAGGGATTGCTTTCTTATCTCAATTACAATTCTGAGTAGGTTTTAAAAGCAGAGAGGCTAAAAATGTTTACATATTTTCAGTTTGATCTATCCGGTATCCAGTATAAGGATATATGAAGACAGCTGGCAAAAAATTAGTTTTTAGTAACTTTCATTCTTTTTTCCCCCCTCACTTTGAAAAGACTTCATTTGCTGCCTGTGAGTTCCCAGAGAGCTTAATGGCAGAATCCCTCTTAAAGCTCTGCACTGTTTGGACAGCTAGGTCAGCATTAGTCATCTCCTCTCAGAGGCTCCCTCTTCCTATAAACTCTCAGGGTTACATCTCAGATTTGGTTTCAAAAATATAAAGTTCCTACTCAGCGACAACCCAGTATATAGCAAAATAAGTTAATTATTAGATTTTTTCTTCCACTCATTTTGTTTTCTTTTAAAAAAAATGGTAAAGTACACTAACATAAAATTTATCATCTTCACCATTTTTAGGTGTACAGTTAATTCAGTAGCATTAAGTACATCCACATTGTTGTGCCACTGTCACCGCCCATCCATCCAACAGAACCCCTCTCGTCTTCCTTCCATTCATTTCTAATAGGGACTAATTCACTACAGGAATTGATTTCTAACCATTCATTGAGAAGTAACCTAGCATCACCCCCCAACTAGCAGCATAGAAAGGGAGTTAAGTCAGACACAAAGGATTTCTCTCACACTCAGGCTGAGGGACTTTGTGATCACACATAATCATGTAGGGCCTCAGCATTTGGGTTAATGGCCAAAAGAACTTTGTGAATGGAATTAAACATCATATGAGCAGCTTCCTCAAGAGAAATTGCTCTAGTCTGCATGATAACTGAACTCCTGGAGGTTCTGACCTTTCAGGTTAGAATGTAGTTGTCTCTCGGAGGTTAAAATCTCCTCCTTCCTCCTCGCTTTCTACTTCCTTCCTATTTCTTCTCAGCAACCCCTGTCCTCACCCCAGTGGCATGCACATTACTCCAGTCAAAAGACTCAATCATTGATCTTTAATTTTCAAACTTTTGCAAAGTAGCCTTCTAACAGTTGAAATCTTAAACAGCCTCTAACGTCCAATGAATCCCATATCTAGTCCGTTCTGGGCACTTCCTGAAGAAGGGAAATTCAGTTGTCCCATGATCACATGTTGAACCAGCTAGAAAACCTTTTCTGTCATTGCCTCATCCTGCCACCTAATAGGATCGATGCTGCCATGTAGCCCTCTGTATCATGTGCAGACTCAAACCTTTTTCATTTCTATGTCAAATTCAGTGAACAGATACCTTTTGAAAACCTACTGGGCCACAGAGTTTTAATAAGTGGCAGTTACTCCTACTTTAGAGATAAGAGAAAGTTATAATAATGAGAGTGGTTCAAGGTCCTACAGAGTGAGAAAGAAAGAGGGACAGACATAAAAGCCTAGTTAATTACTAACCTTTGCAAACACAGAGCTTCAAACCGAAAAGAGGCAAATGATGATAATAATGTCAATACCTGATATTTGACAGTCCAGTACTATTTTCATAGCACTTCATTTTAGTTTTTGCTTTGTGTTTGGGTTTTATGCAACCAGAAGAAGAAAATACTTGATGGAATCACAGAAAGCTTGAGTGTTAATTATAGTTCAGTGTAGTGAATGCTTTGATCCTGAAGGCTGTGAAACTGAGTCGTTTTCATTTAGAAGACTTCTCATGTCAGGTTTTTCAAACGAAGAGAATGATTAGTAAACTATTCAATTACCTTTCATTCCCATAGCTCTTCTGTAATTCGTAAGACTCAAATGATACACACTGAACCTCAGGCTGAGATTTAGTTTTATGTATTTGCCAAAGTAACACAGTAGCCTAGTTTCCATAGCCATATCTAAATGTCTCTGGAAAAAAAAAAAAAAAAAATCAAGCTTCAGAGACAATGGGAGGAAATCACTGTGGCTCACACTTGCGGACCAGCAGTGGGTGACAAAAGTGGATCCTGGGACACAGACATGGGTGCAGTCACTAATCGACATCATTATTTGAACATCCACCAGTGGAGTAGCCCTGAGTATCTGTGACTTTTCCCAATCTGTAAATTAAAAAAAAAAAATACTATTCTGATGTTTAAATGCTGGGAAGTTGGTGCTAAGAGCATAATGGCTCTTAGTTCATCTACCCTTTCATTCCATGCCATCACCTTATCTCTGCCATCATGGTTATAAAGCCATCACTGAAGTAACTTCATCCAGTAGTAGGGGGCAAGGCCACATCTTCCCAGACACTGTGATACACAAGGTGAATGCACTCACTTAACAGCTTAGCTGACAAGAAGCTCTGCTTTGCCCTTGGCCCTCTCTACCTGCTCTGATGTACTTTCTCACTGCACTGTCTTGTTAGGAGGAGGACGGGCTGAGGGCAGAAACTCCGCGTGAAGCCCATGATGCACTTGCAATTTTAGCTAGATGTACAAGCAGTTTCCTTCCTTTCTCCTATTTGATTCGGTGTTGTGGAATTATGTGCCCTTTTGTCCAGAAGGGATACAAATGAAATTGTATTCCCATGTGTAACATTTGGAAAATAAACATTCTGGTTATCACAGCTTCTCTTTCATTGCATATTTTCCTGTGTTATGTCATGCTTCTGCCAGTGCAAGCCAGAATGTGAAGTATGCCTAGGGGAATATTTCTCAAGTTTTTTCTAAGCAACATTAATCTTAAAAATACTTTGCAAAAACAAGGCATTTGGTGGTCAGATAAATTTTGGAAGTGCTCCGTATTCTATCCCTGTCTTTGATAGTCAAGGTGCCCGTTAACAAATTAGGAGTCCTAGGAAGCCTGGCAATAAAAAAGACTATTGAACACAAACCAGGATTTCCCAGACTTACGACCATGGAAACTATTTTCATATAACACCTGTAAAGATCAGAGTAAGAGATGCTAACGCAGGAGGTGTTTTTAGAGATTTAGGTTCACAAATTATCAAAACTACTCAGGAATAAATAGAAAATTGAATAGACCTATAATAAGAAAAGAGATTGAATTAGTAATTTAAAATATCCCACAGAAACAAACCCAGACACAAATGGCTTTACTGGTAAATTTTACCAAAAGTTTAAAGAAGAATTAATACCAATTCTTTATAAATTCTTCTAGAAAAGTACAGGAGGAGGAAAGATTTCTCAGTTCATCCTGTGAGGTCAGTATTATCCTGAATAACAAAACCAAAGACATCACAAGAAAACTACAAACCAATATCCCTATATAGAGATGCAAAAATCTTCAAGAAAATACTAGCAAACTGAATCTAGCAATATATTAAAAGGTTTATACACCATGACTAAGTAGGATTTATTCCAGGAATGCAAGGTTAGTTTAACATACAAAAAATCCAATAATGTAATGCACCACCATATTAATAGGATGAAGGACCAATAGCACATGATCATCTCAACAGACAGAGCAGAAACATTTGACAAAATTTAACGCCCTTTTATGATAAAACCACTAGAAAAACTAAGAATGGAGGAGAACTTCCTTAACCTAATAAAGGGCTTCTACAAAAAACCCACAGCTACCATAATACTCAATGGTAAAAGATTGAAAGCTTTCCTTCTCAAATCAGGAGCAAGACAAAGATGTTTACTCTGGCCCCTTGTATTTAACATTGTACTAGAGATTTTAGCCAGGGCACTTAGGCAAGAAATCCAAAAAAAAAAAAAAAAAAAAAAAAAAAGAAGAAAAATTGTATTTGCAGATGATATGATCTTGTATATAGAAAATCCTGATACTGACTAAAACAACTCATGAAACTGTTAAACAAGTTCATCAAGGTTGCAGGATACAAGATCAATATTCAAAAATAAATTTTATTTCTATACAGTAGCAAGGAACAGTCTGAAATGAAATTAAGAAAACAACTTCAGAAAATAACTTCACTGAAAATAGCATCAAAAAACAATAAAATACTTAGGAATAAATTTAACCAAAGAAGTGTAAGACTTACATACCTAAAACTACAAAATATCATTGAAATAAATTAAAGATGTAAATAAATGGAGGCATCCTGTGTTCATGGGCTTAATATGGTTAGGGTGATGATATTTCCCAAATTGAACTATGTTTTTAACACAATCTCTTTCAAAATCCTAGCTGACTGTTTTTGCAGAAATTGGGAGACTGATCCTAGAATGTATATGTAAATGCAAGAGACCCATAATAGCCAAAGCAGTTTTAAAAGAGAAGAACAAATTTGAAGGACCCACACTTCCTGATTTCAAAAATTACTATGAAGCTAGTGTGTTAAAACAATGCATACTTGTATAAAAACAATGTGTACTTGTATAAGGATAAACATATTGGTAAATGGAGTAGAACTGTGATTTCAGAAATAAACCCTTACATTTATGGCCAATTGATTTTTGTCAAGGGTAGCAAGGCAACTCAGTGCAAAAAGTAAAGTAAGTTATTTCAACAAATGGTATTGGACAACTGGATATCCACATGCAAAATAATGAAGTTGGACCTCTTCTCACACTATACACAAACATTAACTCATTTTAGACCTAACTACAAGAGCTAAAACTGTAAAACTCCTAGAAGAAAAAATAATAAATCTCTGTGAGTTAGGCAGTGATTTATTTGATGATACTGAAAGCACAAGCAACAGAAGAAAAAATAGATAAATTGGTCTTCATCAAAAAAAGTTTTTGAAGTGTTGTCATTTGTATACCATCAAGAAACTGAAAAGACAATCCATAAAATGGGAGAAAATATTTGCAAATCATATATCTGACAAAAGGACTTGTATTCAGAATACATAAAGAACTCTAACAACTCAATAATAAAAAGACAACCCAATTCAAAAATGGACAAAGGACTTGAATAGATACTTTGCCAAAAAAAGATATGCAGATGATCAATAAGCATCTGAAAAGATATTAGGGAAATGCAAGTCAAAACCACAATGAGATATCACTTCACACCCAACAGGATGGCTGTAATAAAAAAGGCAGATGTTAGTAGGAGTTGTGCAGGATGGGGCGACATTGGAACCCTCATCCATTGCTGCTAGAAGTGTAAAATGGTGCAGCCACTTTGGAAAATAGTTTGGCAGTTCTTCAAAATGCAGTGTGAGAGAAACAAGAGTGACTACTATTAATTAAGGGCTTCTTCCTGGGGTGAAGAAGATGTTCTAAAATGAGATGTGGTGATGGTTGCGTGCTCTGTGAATATACCAAAGACCATTGAATTGTACACTATAAATGGATGAATTATAGGATATGTGAATGATATGTTAATAAAGCTGTTAACTAGCCTTTTGTCCTCACAGTGTGATATTTTCATCTTTTTTCACACTTCCCGTTTCTCCTGAGTTAATGGCATCTGTGAAAGAGGAAAACTATTTTTTTTAAAAAACTCTGTCATTATCTTTAATTACAAAAAAGCTGCCAGAAGAACTCATTATTGTTTCTATCTTAACTGTTTTGTTTGTAATTTCTGTATATAACTAGAATCCCTTGGAAAAGATGACATAAATTTCTTTTAGAACCCTTCACTGTTGGGGCCAGGCACAGTGGCTCATGCCTATAATCCCAGTACTTTGGGAGGCCAAGACAGGAGGATCACTTGAGCCCAGGAGTGCAAGACCAGCCTGAGCAATAAAGTGAGGCCCCATCTCTACAAGAAAAAATAAACAAATAAAAATACAAAAATTAGCCATGCATAGTGGCACACACCTATAGTCCCAGCTTATTTGGGAGGCTGAGGCTGGAAGATCACTTAAATCTGAGAGTTTGAGGCTGCAGTGAGCTGTGATCACAACGCTACACTCCAGCCTGGGTGACAGAGAAAGATCCTGTCTAAAAACATAAATAAAACCCGTCATTGTTGATGATATATCATCATTTATATCTGAGTGTAATGGTTCTCTTTTTCCAGAGATGGGACTGCACAACTCAGGCGCCCATTGCATTGGTAGCTGTACAAGTCTTGAGACAGAGGCTGAGAATATGAAATATCAGGTCCTAAACAAACACATAGGAATGTGCTGCCAGCCCTTGAAATGATGTGAGAGGTTATAGATAATTTGGTATTCGTAAACATGGAGCAGAGGCATGAAAAATGTAAACCATAAGACTGTGCCAATATAATAACAAATGTGAGGGTGGATAAGTTCCCCAGGGAAATGGGAAAGGGGTGGGCAGAAGGAAAGGAAAAGGCTAAGGATCAGACTCTGGGGGATTCAGTGGATCATAGAAGGAGGGGTCTTGGGGTAGTAGGCTGAGACTTGGGACAACTAGCACTATCTGATGGGGTGGTATCAAATTCAGCCAAGTGCTAATGGGATGGATACATCCCTTCATATCTAGCTAAAAGTGGCTCATTGGTGACCATAGAGAAAAGGGCACCCATGGACTTTTGAGGATACAAGTCAGATTTTAGAAAACAGAAGGATGTGAAGGCAATGGGGGCATCATTTGAGTGGGACTGTTAAAAGAATGCAAAGAGGATGACAAATGAAAAGGATAGATGTCTCCATGTAGGTTATGAAGACTTTTTGTAGATAGCGTGAAGCTATGTATGTTTGAAGAGAGCTTGGATACCTACATTTGGAAAGAGGAAGATAAGGCTTTTGTTAACTATTAATACAACACAAAACTGCCGTCCTATTTAATGGATCTCTTCTTGGAGATTTTAAAATTTAAAGCATTGTTATAAACTATAGAAAATAAATCATCAAAAGATTCATCTTACAGGCTTTGTCACAAAACAATGGGACTAGAAGGGTCTCAAGGTATTCATATAAGCTGGACAGGCATATTTCTAAATTAATCTGGAAGATAACTCTTTATCTTGAAGATGATTAAAGAAGGCTATTTGGCAGCTTCCCCAGTGACCTATGATACTCTAATAACGCTCACTTCCTGTTGCTTAACTCAAATATAAAAGTACAGAGAGATGAAACTCTCCAATGTGCCAATCAGGAAATGCTATTTTGCTTACTATAAACTTAACTTATCTTATAGAACCAACAATAAAGAATTATGTGGGAGCCATAAACTGCTATCTCCTGGCAATAGTCTTCTGTTATTATGAACATTAGTAGATTGAAGATGTAGTTTCTCAAAGGGACTTAAGTGTTTGGGGGCACGGTTCCAGGGACATTGCGTTCTGTTTGACATAAACAGTTTCTGCTGTATCAAAGACACTGCCCTTTAGAGATTAATGGCCACTTTGGAAAACTAGTAAGCTTTCAGAGTGTAGGTACAAAATGAACTTGACCATTACACTCGATTTTTTTTTCCTTTTATGTTTAAAGAGCAGTAATCATTTGGAAGTATTCCCAGAGCCCCTGCTTCACCCTCTTAGGTCACGAAGGCATTCCTTACTGAGAAGTGGCTTAATATTGAGAAACTGCTGACACCTTGGTGAGAAAACTATAGAATCACATTCTGGAGACTGAGAGGGTCCACACTGTCAGGCAGTTCTCACTCAGCCAAGAGATATCTTCCAGGCACCCGTACTGCACTACTTTAGAGATTCTCACATGCAAAAGTGTTCCCCACACAAGTGCAGTTATTTTTAGCAGGTTTGGGTTTTCTGTGAAATGAGAACAGAGAAGCCAGAAACTGATAGGGGTGAAACTAATTGATGAAATCCTTTATCAACAGCAAAGAAGTTTATGTTATGGGCCTTTATGGTCTTGGGTTTTTTTTTATTTTTTTTTCCTAAGACAGAGTCTCGCACTGTCACCTAGGCTGGAATGCAGTGGCATGATATCGGCTCACTGCAGCCTCCGCCTCCAGGGTTCAAGCAATTCTCCTGCCTCAGCCTCCCGAGTAGCTGAGATTAGAGGTGTCCACCACCACACCCGGCTGATTTTCTTTCTTTTTTTTTTGTATTTTTAGTAGAGATGAGTTTTTTTTGTTTGTTTGTTTGTTTGTTTGTTTGAGATGGAGTCGTGCTCTGTTGCTCAGGCTGGAGTGCAGTGGCATGATCTCGGCTCACTGCAACCTCTGCCTCCCGGGTTCAAGTGATTCTCCTGCCCCAGCCTCCCAAGTAGTTGGGGTTACAGGCACCCGTCACCACACCTGGCTAATTTTCGTATTTTTTTTTAAGTAGAGACAGGGTTTTGCCATGTTGGTCAGGCTGGTCTCGAACTCCTGACCTCAGGTGATCTGCCTGTCTCGGTCTCTCAAAGTGCTGGGATTACAGGTGTAAGCCACCACCTCTTCTTGTAAAATATTCCGTGGTTCCCATTTCTAAAATGATTGCCAGGCCAGATTTTCCTCTTTCCTTGAACTCTTTTCTTCTCCTGCCACCTCTGTTTATCAAGGCTCAGATCAAGGGGTCTTTGGACCTTGTGTGAAATCATACTCAAGTTGGCATCTTTCTGTGAAGAACTTCATTAGGAATGTGGGACACATTTTGTTGAGTTATATTTATAATACTTTTCTTTATGTTCCCAGACTATTGAGAATATTTATTTATTTATTTATTTGTTTGTTTTTAAGACAGAGTCTTGGTCTGTCGCCCAGGCTGGAGTGCAGTGGCGCAATCTCGGCTCACTGCAACCTCCGCCTCCTGGGTTTAAGCAGTTCTCCTGCCGCAGCCTCCCGGGCAATATTTATGTTTTTTAATAACATTTTTTCCCAAAGCAAAGATCAGTTTTGCATTAGACTATTCCTTGACTATACATGCATTTTACAGAGGAAAATGTAGATTTTTCCAGATTTCAGTTAAGGGAGGAATTATAACAAGGACCAGCTGCTCTGAGGCTGCCCCTGAGCTATTACTTACCCTCAGTCCCTCTCTTCTCCATAGCTATTTTTGTTTTCTATGTAAAATACCTTTGCCCATTTCTCTCAGGATATGTATTAGCATTTTCCAAAGTTGTTTATGTTCCCTCAGTGGTTGTCTTCCACCCCTGAAGCGTCTTAAGTCTCCATTTTTACTCCTTAGAAACAGAAAATGTACACGTGGAAGATTTCTAAGTTTCACATTTCAAAGTTCTCTTTCTTTTGGGAAAGAGAAAGTTGAGAAGTTTAAAAATGCCTTTAGAACAAACCTATCTCCAC
Source organism: Theropithecus gelada (assembly GCF_003255815.1). Taxonomy (NCBI): domain Eukaryota; kingdom Metazoa; phylum Chordata; class Mammalia; order Primates; family Cercopithecidae; genus Theropithecus; species Theropithecus gelada. The sequence goes on along the minus strand of NC_037689.1, from coordinate 15,561,579 downwards.
ATTCCATCAACTGTACAGGAGGCAGGAAAGTATGTTTTATGAGCAAAGGCTTTGGGAGCAGGAAATTTCCATTCTATGATATACTAGCTACTGCTGCTGGACTTTAGTTTCCTTATTTATAAAATGGAAATATCAATAGTTTTTGCCTTCACAGGATTGGAGTGAGCATTGCGTGAGATAATGCATATAAAGGGCTTTAGCCAGTGTCAGGCATGGAGAAGGATCTCAATAAATGTTAGTGATGATGGTGGTGATGATGATAAAGGATTGGGAGTCTCAAAAAGTTGTATTGCAGTGTTACAACGTAACATTTTCAGATAAGAAACGAGATCACATATTCTGCCAAGGTTATTTGAATTTGCTATGTGGAAGGGAAAATTACTTCCCTGTCACTTAATGGCCGCCATATATTCTTACTCAGGAGGTGTGCATACACGTGCTTGTGATGTCTTGTGTCCTTGCCCTGATGGTCAGGAGTTTTGTTTTAGCCCTTTAAAAAATCCAATACAGCTCTCAATATTCTGCAGTGCATGCAGTAGACTTTCTACAAGTAAATTATTTAATTAAAAAATCAAATTATCATGCAAATTATACTGGTAGAAAAGATGTGGCCTTATGAATATTTACAAGACATTTATTTTTAAAGTAAAAGAAATTAAATGAGCAAATAAGGCTGTATAAACTACCTATTTCTGGTCTATTTCCTAGGGACTCACCTCACCCTTGCTTTTCTTAGCACTTTGGCTGTTACACAATGAAATGAAGTTAATGGTTTCTAATAATGAAGGAGCCATCTTCATGTTAGAGGTCTTGGTACCAAGCAATAGAAACCAATTCAGGCTAACAAGAGGGAATGTACTGAAAGGAAATGAGAAGACCTACAGAACTGATGTGAGGCTGGAGGACCACACTTGAGAATGAGCAAAGAGCATGAGAGCTCTGGCAAGTTAGGGGCAGGAACCGTAGCCATGGTCTTTGTAGCAGGAAGCATCTGCTCAGCACTTGGCCACGGGGAAAGAAAACCCACAGTCTACTCTCTTCTCTACGTGGGTGACCCACTCCATGGCCAGAGTCCTCTGAGAGGGTGTGACTGGCCAAACTCAGATAACAGGCTCACAGCCAGGCTATACCAGGAGCTTGGGTGTAGAGATTTAAAAAAAAAAATCTAACTTATAATTTTCTGTAATGGGAGCTGGTACCTGGGACCATCCTTCCTACACAGCTATACAGAAAAGAAGAGTGGCAATTTCCCAGAAAGAAACCAGGATACCACCAGGAAAGGGGAATGGATGCTTGGCAGCCCACAGTGGCAAGTGCCTGATATTCCACACTGCTTATAATCTGATTCTTTAATCAGGCATAGCGTGTAGTCTAGCCGGTCTTTATTAAGCCTTTGTAGACCTTAAACAACAGTATGAGATATTCCGCTTTGCTATTCTTGTCCTATATGTGGTCTAAAGACGGTCCTCCACGTCATCATCCTGCTCTCGTCTCAGTGGGAACAGCTTTCTCAAGAGATTAGATGGGAATTCAGGAGTTGAGAATATTGTAGCACCAGCATTAGATACTAGGATGTGCTACCTTTATTTAGGTATAATTTCCAAATAAATAGAAATAAATGTAAAGCTATTATTTACTGTAAATTAAAACCAGCCAACACAGCAGCATGGAGATTCTGCACATTTTATTAAATTGGGGCCTGTACAGGTATAATGTATTCAGTTCCCGTCAAAGGGAATGTTTCTGACACAGTAGAGGGTCTGGTTACTTTGAAAGTCTTAGGTTGGTTGCTTTTTTGTTGTTTTAGAATACCATTCAAATTTAAGGTATTACTCTTTTTGATTGATTCTGTTTGCTTTTATGTTCTAGGGGAAAACATATCCATTTCGGGGCGCCTTTCCACCAGTATGGAATCCCATTGCATATTTGGATTACAACAATCTGTGGCGGACAATAGATAACATGGGGAAGGAGGTAAAATGTGTGTTCAGTTTGCACATGACCCATTACTGAAATAACAATGGCAACCGTTTAATATCCTTCCATGGTGCAGGGAACATTGCTCCGGACACCAATGCATATCATTTCCAATGTACCCAAACTGCAAAGTTGGCTGTATTTCCACTTGACAAATGGGAAAAATGAGTGCCCAGAGATTATGTAATTTACCCAAGACCTCATAGCAGGGAACCAGCATACCAACCCACTCTCTTATACAAATGCCTGTGTGCCTTCAACTCTATGCTACTGAGCATTTATATGACATTTTTGCCAAGTATCTCTACTTACAGTTGTCTGTCTGTCTGTAATGCCATTTTAGATAGTAAAGGAGGGAAGGACTTGCCACCCCAAAGCTTTTTAACTTAGTCTTAGGCTCTGTAATATCAATCTCTCAAACTTGAATTTGGGACATAAAGTAGGTATTAGCTTTCAATAATAATGATGATATTGTCATCATTATAATAATTACATATAAATTTGTGCATAGACATATATAATATTGTCACTATTATTATTGTTTTGGCAATGGCATTAGGACATAGAATCCAAGGAACTCTACCGCACTCCCTGTCTCTATATAGAATTCCATGCCAATCATACATTTCAACACAGAGACCAAGAGACCCATTTTCAGAGGTTTTCATGAGGCCCTTCCTGTGAAGAGGTGGCAGTTACCATCAAACCTGAGTGGGGACTTCCTTTCTCTACAGATTCCAGCTGATGCACCCTGGGAGGCTAAAAATGCTGCTGAATGGGACAAAATGACCATGAAAGAGCTCATTGACAAAATCTGCTGGACAAAGTAAGTAGACTTTACCATTCAAAATTTACTTTTTATCTTCCCTTCTTGTCTTTTATATCTTGCCTTGAACTTGCAGTGCTTTTCTTAACAACTTACAGAAAAAAAGTTAAGAGGAAACCTAGTAATCTTTCAGTCAGTAGCAATGTTGAGGGCACCTCAAAGTAGGTTAGAACAGAAAATGAATCTAAAAATTAACAAAAGTAGGTGAATGAAGTAGAATTTCTTTTAATGAAAGCGTTGTGTGATCTGCAATAAAATCAATAATTGTGTTTTCATATCCTGGAAAGGTTGCCTACAAAAGCAATTTGAAAAGATATTTTTAAAAAATGTGATGCATTTACACCATGGAATACTATGCAGCCATAAAAAAGGATGAAATTATGTCCTTTTCCGGGACATGGATGAAGCTGGAAGCCATCATTCTCAGAAAACTAACACAGGAACAGAAAACCAAACACCACATGTTCTTACTCATAAGTGTGGGAACTGAACATTAAGAAGACATGGATGCGGGGAGGGGAACAACACACACTGAAGCCTGTCAGGGGGTGGGAGGAGGGAGAGCATCAGGATAAATAGCTAATGCATGTGGGTCTTAATACCTAGGTGATGGGTTGACAGGTGCAGCAAACCACCATGGCACACGTTTACCTATCTAATAAACCTGCACATGTACCCCGGAACTTAAAATAAAATAAAATGATAATCCCATATAGATGTAGAATACTAGGAAATGAGAGGAAAGCTAGTCTGTAATAATAAAAATGTTTTCAATTAGACCATGTATTATTAGTTTATGTGGGGCCTACTATGTGAAGGCACTATACCAGGCACTGAGGAATGGGGGCGAACTTCTTAGGAATAGCCCCTACCCTCATGGAGTTTATGTTCTTCTAGCAAGCAAGACTGACCTTGAACACAATTACATAATGCTAGGAGAGTTCCTGTAACAGGGAGAACCTTACATGGTCTGAGGGTAAAGGAAGCATTCTTTGATGAAGCAAGCTTTAACCTGAAACTAAGGAGTTAGTGCATCAACTAAGAAAGAGCCGCAGGGGCAGAGGGGAGTCAGAAAAGGTGAACAGTGTAGGGCAATGGTATCTTCCAGGAATGACACACAGGGACAGGAGAGAGAAAGGAAGAGTGGATGAAGTTGGGGGGATAGTATCTACCAGGAATAAGCCATGGGGCAGGAGAGAGACAGGAAGGGTGGATGGTGTGGTGGAAATGGTACCTTCCAGGAGTGACCCATAGGGTTGATAGTAGTGAGGCAGATGGTATGATCTAAGAATGACACACAGTGTCAAAGGGAGAGAGGGAAGGTTGGACAGTGGTGGTGGGAGGAGGGAATGATAGCTTCCAAAAACTACCCACAAAAGCAAGAAGGGATAAAGGGATAATGGAGCAAGATGGGTGGTGTTTTAGGAATGACCCACAGAAACAAGGGGAGATGGGGACAGGAAGGGTGGATGGCATTGGGGGATTTTATCTTCTGGGAATGAGCCACAGGGATTAGGGGGAGATAGGAAGGAGTGATGGGATAGGGATAGGAAGATAGTATCTTCCAGGTATGATCCACAGGTTCAGAGGGGAGACAAGTATAGTGGATGGTGTTTGCCATGAATGAGCCACCAGGATAGTGGGGGAGACAAAAAAGGTTGATGGTGTGGTGGGATGGTATCTTTTATGAATGACCACAAGGGGCAAAAGGAAGACAGGAAAGGTGGAGGTTGCGGGGATATCATCCACCAACAACCCAGAGGTGTAATGAGGAGACAGGAAGTATAGATGGTATTACCAGGGTATGTCTTCCAGAAATGAGCCACAAAGGCAGGGATGAGATAGGAAGAGTGAATGGTGTGGCCTGGTTGCATCTTCCAGGAATGCCCCCACAGTGTTAGGGAGTGGGGAACAAGGATGGATCCCTGTGGGGGTATGGTATCTTCTAGGAATGGCCCACAGGGTCAAGGGGAAACAGGCAACATTAGATAGTGTGTGTGTGTGTGTGTGTGTGTGTGTGTGTGTGTGTGTATGTGTGTATGTGTGGTGGGGAAGAATGAAATTTTCCAGCTATTTCTCTGTCTCTGGGGAGAGAAATGGAAGGTTGGTTTGTGTGGATGGAGATGGTATCTTCTAGGAATTACCCAAAAGGTCAAAGGGGAAAACAGAAGGGTGGATGTCTTAGGGGAAGGGGAGTTTTCCAGCAATGACCCGGAAGGATGGTGGGGAGACAGGAAACATAGATGGTGAGGCAAGATGATATATTCCAGAAATGACCCGTAGGGCAAGGGGTAGATACAAAGGTAGATGGGGTGAGGGAGATCATCTCTTCCAGTTATGACCTACAAGGATAGAGGGAACATAGGTAGTGTAGATCATTTGGCAAAATGGAATTTTCCAGGAATGGTCCACAGGGCAGAGGGTACATAAGACGTTTTGGTGGTGTGGCAGGATGGTATCTTCCAGGAATGAGCCACACTGGCAGTGGTTGAGGGGAGAAAGGAAGGGTGGATGGTGAGGGGTCATAGTTTCTTCCAAGAATGACTCATAGGATTGTACAGGAATGACCCAGAGGTGTAGCACAGGGAGAGGAAACATGACCGGTGTCGCAGGATATACCTTCCGGGAATGGTCCACAGGAGCTAGGGGATGCAGGGAAGGTGGGCTTGTTCAAAGGCATGGTTCTTCCTGGAGTAACCCAAAGGGTCAGGGGTGAGTCAGGAAGGGTGTATATTGGGCCGTGGATAACTTCCAGCAATGACCAAAAGAGGTGGGAGGAGACAGGAAGTGTGGAAGGTGACCAGGATGGTATTTCCAGGAGTGACCCTCAAGAGTTGGGAGAGACAAGTAGGATAGATGATTTGGTGAAGTGTTATCTTCCAGGAATGAACCAAAGGGGCAGAAGAAAACATGGTACATTGTGTTTAGAGAGATGGAATCTTCCAGGAATGAGCTACCCTGGTGGTGTTTGGGGGGAACAAGGAAAGTGTAGGCATAGTATCTTCCAGGATGACCCACAAGGCCAAGGGGGAGAAAGGACAGGGTGGATAGTGTGTTTGTAGGGGGAGGGCATGTTACTTTTCAGGGATGTGACACAGGCACTGTGGGAACATAGAGAAGGTTAGATGTTTTGTGGAGGAGGTGGTTTAGAAATGACCCAGAGGGTTTAGAAAGGTGTAGCAAGATGGTATCTTCCAGGAATGAGCCACGTGGTTGGTGGTGGGGGAAGATGGGTGGTATAGAGAGATGGTATCTTCCAGGAATGACCCACAGGGGAAAGGGGGTGACCTGAAGGGTAAAGGTTGTGGAGGGGGATATCTTCCAGTAATCACCCAAAAGGGTAGAGGGAGATAGGAAGTAAAGATAGTGAGGCAGGATGCTATTTTCTAAGAATGGTCTTCAGGATGTGTGGGGTTAAGTAAACAGGAAAGGTGGATGGTGTAGGGAGATGGTATCTTCCAGGAATGAGCCACCGAGGTAGGGGTGAGACAGGTAGGTAGATAGTTTCATGGAATGGTATTTTCCAGGAATGAGCCACAGGGCAGGGGGTAGATATAAAGGATGCATGGTATGGAGGAGATGGTATCTTCCAGGAATGAACTACAAGATTGAGGAAGGAGGGGAATGATGGATGAGCTAGGTGGATGGGATCTGCCAAGATGGCCCACAGGGCCAAAAGAAAGACAAGACAGAGTGGATAATGTAAGGGGGATAGTATCTTCCAGGAATATGACACAGGCAATGCAGGGAGGCAGGAAAGGGTAGCTGTTTTGGTGAGGGAGTGGTATCATCCCTAAATGACCCAGAGCGGTAGAGGGGAGACAGGATAGTTGAATGGCAGGATGGTATCTTCCAGGAATGAGCCACGGTGACAGTGGTGGAAGTGGGAGACACTAAGGGTGTATGTGGATGGTATCTTACACAAATGACCCACAGAAGTCAGGGAAATACGTTTAGGCAAATGGTATCTCCTAGGAATGTGCCAAAAGGGTAGTGGTGGGGGGAGATGGGAACGGTGGATATTGGGGGTGATACCATGCAGGAATGAGCCAGAGGGGGTAGTGGGGAGTCAGGAATCATGAATGGTGTGGCAGGATATATTTTCAAGGAATGACCCACATGGGCTAAGGGGACACAGGGAATTTTGGCCTGACTGGGGACATGGTATCTTCCTGGAGTGACTCAAAGGGTTGGGAGGTGATAAGAAAGGTGGATGTTGTGGGGAATACATTCCAACAATGACACAGAAGGATGGGGGGAGACACCAAGTGGGGAAGGTGAGGCAGGATGATATTTTCCAGGTATGACCCACAAGGTTGGGAGAGTAAGAAAGATGAGTGATGGTGGGGGAAATGGTATCTTCCGGGATAACCCTTAGGGGTAAGGGTAAACAGGACAGGGTGGATAGTGTTGAGGGGGTTATATCTTTCAGGAATGTGACTTAGTCTCTGGAGGGAAACAGGGAAGGGTAGTTGTTTTGTGAGGGAGTGATACCAAAATGACCCAGAGGAATAGTAGGGAAATAGGACAGTTGCATGGCGTGTCAGGATGGTATCTTCCAGAAATGAGCCACACTGGCAGTGGTGGAAAGAGACAAGAAAGGTGGATGTTATCATTCAAGATGATATCATTCAAGAATGATCCAGAGGAATAGGGGAGAGACAGGAAGCCCGACTGGTGTGGCAGGGTATGTCTTCTGGGAATGAGCCACCGTGTGGGAGAAGTCAGTCAGCGTAGATGGTTTGGTGGAATGAAATCTTCCAGGAATGACCCACAGGGTCATGGGGGAAAATGGAAGGGTAGACGTTGTGGATGGAGATATCTTCCAGCAATGACCTAGAGGGATGGGGGAGACAGGAAATGATGATGGTGTGGCAGGGTGGTATCCTCCAGGATTGAGCCACACTGGTGGGGTTGTGGGGGGCATGGTATCTTCCAGGAATGACCCACTGGGATCAGGGGAAGACCGATAGGGTAGATGGTTTGGCGGAATGTTATTTTTACAGGAATGACCCACAGGGCAGAAGATAGATAGGAAGGATGGATACAGTAGAAGAAACGGTGTATTCCAGTAATGAACTATAGAATTCGGGGAGGGGGGGATTGATGGATGAGGTAGGGAGATGGTATCTTCCAGGATGACCCACAGAGCCAAGGGGGTGACAAGGCAGACTGGGTAATATAAGGGGTATAGTATCTTTCAAGAGTATGAACCGAGCACTGCAAGGAGGCAGGGAAGGGTAGACGTTTTAGGAAGAAGGTGATATCATCACAAAATAACCAAGAGGATAGCAGGAAAGTAGAATGGTTAAATGGTTTGGCAGGATGGTATCGTCCAGAAATGAGCCAAAATGACAGTGGTGGGGGTGGCAGAAGGTATGGGTGGATGGTATCTTCCAAGAATGATTCAAAGAGGCAGGGAGAGACAGGGTACATTTTGTTTAGAGAGATGGTGTCTTCCAGGAATGAGACACCTGGGTAGTGGCAGGGGAAAACAGGAAGGGCGGAAGTGTGGGGGGATGATATCGTCCTGGAATGAGCCAGAGGATTAGTGTTGGGGGGGTTATATCAGGAATGTGACAAAGGCTCTTCGGGGACACAGGGAAGCCTAGATGTTTTAGGGAGGGTGTGGTATCATCCCGAAATGATCAGAGGGGTAGTGGGGAGATACAGTGGTTGCATGGTGTGGCAGGATGGTATCTTCCAGGAATGAGCCACACTGTGGGTGGTGGGGGAGACCATCAGGGGGATGTTGGCTGGCACGGTATCATTGTGGAATGACCCAGAGGGACAGGGCAGAGAGAGGAAGCATGAATGGTGTGGCAGGATATATTTTCCAGGAATGAATCACAGGGGCAGTAGGGAAACATGAAGAGTGGATGGTGAGGTGGGATGGTACCGCCCAGGAATGGTCCACAGGAGCTAGGGGATGGAGAGAACATTGGCTTGTTGGCAGCCATTGTTTTTTGTGTAGTGACCCAAAGAGTTGGGAGTGGTGGGGGAGATAACTTCCATCCACGACCCAGAGGAGAGGGAGGAGACAGGAAGTGTGGAAGATGACCACGATGGTATCTTCCAGGGATGACCCAAAGGGGCAGAGGGACACAGGGTGGATTGTGTTTTGAGAGATGGTGTCTTTCAGGAATGAGCCACCCTGGTGGTGCCTGGGGGGAACACAGGAAGAGATATGTGGAGATGGCATCCTCCTGGATGACCCAAAGGGGAAAGGGGGAGACAAGGCAAGGTGGAAGTGTTGGGGGGTTGTGATAGTATCTTTCAGGAATGTGGTATAGTCACTGTGGGGAAACAGGGAAGGGTAGATGTGGTTATGTCGTCTCAAAATGACCCAGAGGGGTACGGGAAAATAGGAAGGTTGGATGGTGTCACAAGATGGTATCTTTCAGGAATGAGCCACACTTGCAGTAGTGGGGGTGGAGACAGGATGGAAGGTGAATGTGGATGGTATCTTCCTGGAGTGACCCACAGGGGCAGTAGGTAACAGTGGATTGGGTTTAGAGAGATGGTATCTTCCAGCAATCTGCCACAAGGGTGGTTAGAGGTCCGGGGGATGTTGGAAGGGTGGATGGTGTGGCAGGATGGTATCTTCCAGGAATGAGCCCTGGCAGGTGGGTGTTTTGGGGGGATTGTATCTTCCAGGAATGGACCACAGGGGTAGATGGGAGACAGGTAGGGTATGGCAGAATGATATTTTCCAGGCATGACCTACAGGGCAGGGGATAGAGAAGAAGGATGGATGTTGCATTGGAGATGGTATCTTCCAGGAATGAACTATGGAATTGGGGAAGTGGGGGAATGATGGATGAGGTAGGAGAATGGGATCTTCCAGGATGGCCCGGAGATCCCACAGGGAGTCAAGGCAGGGTAAATAATGTAAGAGGGGATAGTATCAGGAATATGACACAGGCACTATAGGGTGACAGGGAAGGGTAGACATTTTGGGGAGGAGGTGGTATCATCCTGAAATGACCCAGAGGGGTAGTGGGGAAACAGAAAGGTTGGATTGTGTGGCAGGATGGTATCTTGCAGGAATGAACCACACTGGTGGTGCTTCAGGGGAACACAGGATGGGGGATGGTATCTAACAGAATGACTGACAGGGAAGAGTGGATAGTTTTGTGTGGGGTATAGTATCTTTCAGGAATGTGACATAGGCACTGCGGGAAGACGGAATGGTAGATGTCTTAGGGAGGGGGTGGTATCATCCAGATGTGACTCAGGAGTAGGGGGAAATAGAAAGGTTGGATGATGTGGCAATATGGTATCTTCCAGGAATGAACCACACAGGTGGTGACTGGGGGAGGCAGGAAAGGGGTGGTGTTGGGAGATGGTGTCTTCCAGGAATGACCCGCAAGAGAATTGGGAGACAGGGTGGATTGGCTTTGGAGACAGCCACAGGTGCAGTGGCTGGGGAGACAAGAAGGGCAGATGGTGTGGAAGGATGGTATCTTCCAGAAACAACCCACAGGGATATGGGGAGACAGGAGTTTAGAGAGATGGTACCTTCCAGGAATGAGCCACATGGGGAGTGGTAGGGAGAGACAGGAAGGATGGATGTTCTGGGGGGTGGTATTTGGGAATGACATAGCTGGGAATGGGGGAGACAGGAAGACAGGAATGCTGTAGCAAGATACATCTTCCAGGAATGAGCCACCAGGGCTTGAGGGGAGACATTATGATTGGATAGTGTTGGTACACGGTATAGTCAAGGAATTAGCCATAGGTTTAGAGGGGAGACAGCAAGAGTAGATGGTGTGGAGGCCGTCTAATGGCCGACAGGTGCAAGGGGGAGATAGGAGAGACTAGATAGTGCTGGGGGAATTATATCTTCCGAGATTGTGACACAGGCTCTGGAAGAGACAGTGAAGGTTGAATCTGGTTGTGGGGTGGGGGAGTGGGGAGGTAATGATATCCCCAAATCAGCCATAGTATTAGGGTGGCAATAGGAAGATTGGATGGTGTAGGCAGATGGTATCTACTAGGAATGACTGTCAGAGTCAGTGGGGACATACGAAAATAGAAAATGTGTTTCCGGAGATACTGTCTTCTAGGAATGAGACACAACTGCTGAGAGGAGGCAGGGAAGGGTGTACGTTTTGGGGGCAATAGTACCGTCCAGAAATGAACCAGAGGAGTAGCAGCAAGACAGGAAGAGTCAATGGTGTGTGGCAGGATGCTACCTTCCAGAAATGACCCACAGGTATGTGGGGAGACAGGAAAGGTTGGATGATGTGGGGAGAATGGTATCTTTCAAAAATGACTCAAAGTTCACAGGGGAGTGGGGAGACAGCGATGGGTAGATGATGTACATTGATGGAATCTTCTAGGCATAGAGGACAGAAACAAGCATTTGTGAAGGCCTTGAAGTGAGGATATTGGCATGTTTGAGCAACTGAGTGGACAGTGTAGCTGGACCATAGTGATGACAAGAGCAAGTGGTATAAGGGGAGTTTGGAGGACTGGTCTAGAGGCTGATAGTGCAGGATCTATTGGCCACATTCAAGATTTGTCCTTTCTCCATTGAAGGTCATTGAAGGGTTTTGAGCAGAGGGTTTTTTGAGTTTGGCACTTTTAAAAGACCTCATTGGCTATAGTGTGGAGGATACAAGAGGGGATGCAGGATGACCAAGTAAGAGCCACCACTGCTATAGCCTGGACATATTGGTAGCCTGGACCAGGGCTGTGGCAATGAAGATGGAGAGTAGAGGATGGGTGTTGAAACAAGCATATTGACGCTTAGAGAGAACCTGGATTAGCATACTTGGAGCTAACTCATAATTTCTTTTTTTTTTTTATTATACTTTAAGTTCTGGGGTGCATGTGCACAACGTGCAGGTTTGTTACATAGGTATGCATGTGCCATGTTGGTTTGATACACCCATCAACTCATTATTTACATTAGGCATTTCTCCTAATGCTATCCCTCCCCGAGCCCCCAATCCCCTGACAGGCCCTGGTGTGTGATGTTCCCCTCCCTGTGTCCATGTGTTCTTATTGTTCAACTTCCACTTATGAGTGAGAACATGTGGTGTTTGGTTTTGTCTTCTTGTGTTACTTTGCTGAGAATGATGGTTTCCAGTTTCATCCATGTCCCTGCAAAGGACATGAACTCATCCTTTTTTATGGCTGCATAGTATTCCATGGTGTATATGTGCCACATTTTCTTTATCCAGTCTATCATTGATGGGCATTTGGGTTGGTTCCAAGACTTTGCTATTGTGAACAGTGCTGCAATAAACATATGTATGCATGTGTCTTTATAGTAGAATGATTTATAATTCTTTGGGTATATACCCAGTAATGGGATTGCTGGGTCAAATGGTATTTCTAGTTCTAGATCCTTGAGGAATCACCATACTGTCTTCCATAATGGTTGAACTAATTGACACTCCCACCAACATTGTAAAAGCATTCCTATTTCTCCACATCCTCTCCAGCATCTGTTGTTTCATGACTTTTTAGTGATTGCCATTCTAACTGGCATGAGATGGTATCTCACTGTAGTTTTGATTTGCATTTCTCTAAGGACCAGTGATGATGAAAATTTTTTCATAAGTCTTTTTGGCTGCATAAATGTCTTCTTTTGAGAAGTGTCTGTTCATATCCTTTGCCCATTTTTTGATGGGGTAGTTTCTTTCTTGTAAATTTGTTTAGGTTCTTTGTAGATTCTGGATATTAGCCCTTTGTCGGATGGGTAGATTACAAAAATTTTCTCCCATTCTGTAGGTTTCCAGTTAACTCTGATGATAGTTTATTTTGCTGTGCCAGAGCTCTTTAGTTTAATTAGATTCCATTTGTCTGTTTTGGCTTTTGTTGCTGTTGCTTTTGGTGTTTTAGTTATGAAGTCTTTGTCCATCCCTGTGTTCTGAATGGTATTGCCTAGGTTTTCTTCTACAGTTTTTATGGTTTTAGGTTACACATTTAAATCTTTAATCCATCTTGAGTTAATTTTTGTATAAAGTGTAAGGAAGGGATCCAATTTCACCTTTCTGCATATGGCTAGCCAGTTTTCCCAGCACTATTTATTAAATAGGGAATCCTTTCCCTATTGCTTGTTTTTGTCAGGTTTGTCAAAGATCAGATGGTTGTAGATGTGTGGTGTTATTTCTGAGGCCTCTGTTCTGTTCCATTGGTCTATATATCTGTTTTGGTACCAGTACCATGCTGTTTTGGTTACTGTAGCCTTGTAGTGTAGTTTGAAGTCAGGTAACATGATGCCTCCAGCTTTGTTCTTTTTGCTTAGGATTGTCTTGGCTATGCGGGCTCTTTTTTTGGTTCCATATGAAGTTTAAAGTAGTTTTTTCCAATTCTGTGAAGAAAGTCAGTCGTAGGTTGATGGGGATAGCACTGAATGTATGAATTACTTTGGGCAGTATGGCCATTTTCATGATATTGATTCTTCCTATCCATGAGCATGGAATGTTCTTCCATTTGTTTGTGTCCTCTTTTATTTCGTTGAACAGTGGTTTGTAGTTCTCCTTGAAGAGGTCCTTCACATCCCTTGTAAATTGGATTCCTAGGTATTTTATTCTCTTTGTAGCAATTGTGAATGGGAGTTCACTCATGATTTGGTTCTCTGTTATTGGTGTATAGGAATGCTTGTGATTTTTGCACATTGATTTTGTATCCTGAGACTTTGCTGAAGTTGCTTATCAGCTTAAGGAGATTTTGGGCTAAGACGATGGGGCTTTCTAAATATACAGTCATGTCATCTGCAAACAGACAATTTGACTTCCTCTTTTCCTAGTTGAATACCCTTTATTTCTTTCTCTTGTATGATTGCCCTGGCCAGAACTTCCAATACTATGTTGAATAGGAGTGGTGAGAGAGGGCATCCTTGTCTTGTGCCAGTTTTCAAAGGGAATGCTTCCAGTTTTTGCTCATTCAGTATGATATTGGCTGTGGGTTTGTCATAAATAGCTCTTATTATTTTGAGATATGTTCCATCAATACCTAGTTTATTCAGAGTTTTTAGCATGAAGGGCTGTTGAATTTTGTCCAAGGCCTTTTCTGTATCTATTGAGATAATCTTGTGGTTTTTGTCATTGGTTCTGTTTATGTGACGGATTACATTTATTGATTTGTGTATGTTGAACCAGCCTTGCATCCCAGGGAGGAAGCCAACTTGATCTAGGTGGATATGCTTTTTGATGTGCTGCAGGATTTGGTTTGCTAGTATTTTATTGAGGATTTTCGCATTGATGTTCATCAGGGATATTGGCCTGAAATTTTCTTTTTTTGTTGTGTCTCTGCCAGGTTTTGGTATCAGGATGATGCTGGCCTCATAAAATGAGTTAGGGAGGATCCCCTCTTTTTCTATTGATTGGAATAGTTTCAGAAGGAATGGTAGCAGCCCCTCTTTGTACCTCTGGTAGAATTCAGCTGTGAATCTGTCTGGTCCTGGACTTTTTTTGGTTGGTAGGCTATTAATTACTGTCTCAATTTCAGAACCTGTTATTGGTGTATTCAGAGATTCGACTTCTTCCTGATTTAGTCTTGGGAGGGTGTATGTGTCTAGGAATTTATCCATTTCTTCTAGATTTTCTAGTTTATTTTCATAGAGGTGTTTATAGCATTCTCTGTTGGTAGTTTGTATTTCTGTGGGGTCAGTGGTGATATCCCCTTTATCATTTTTTATTGCGTCTATTTGATTCTTCTCTCTTTCTTTATTAGTCTTGCTAGCGGTCTATCTATTTTGTTGATCTTTTCAAAAAACCAACTCTTGGATTCATTGATTTTTTTAAAGGGTTTTTTTTTTTTTTTTTTTTTTTTAATCTCTATCTTCTTCAGTTCTGCTGTGATCTTAGTTATTTCTTGTCTTCTGCTAGCTTTTGAATTTGTTTGCTCTTGCTTCCCTAGTTCTTTTAATTGTGATATTAGGGTGTCGATTTTAGATCTTTCCAGCTTTCTCTTTTGGGCATTTAGTGCTATAAATTTTCCTCCATACACTGCTTTAAATGTGTCCCAGAGATTCTGGTGCATTGTGTCTTTGTTCTCATTCGTTTCAAAGAACAACTTTATTTCTGTCTTCATTTCGTTAATTCTCAGTAGTCATTCAGGAGCAGGTTGTTCAGTTTCCGTGTAGTTGTGCAGTTTTGAGTGAGTTTCTTCATCCTGAGTTCTAATTTGATTGTACTGTGGTCTGAGAGACAGTTTGTTGTGATTTCTGTTCTTTTACATTTGCTGAGGAGTTCTAATTATGTGGTCATTTTAGAATAAGTGTGATGTGGTGCTGAGAAGAATGTATACTCTGTTGATTTGGGGTGGAGAGTTCTGTAGATGTCTGTTAGGTCCACTTGGTCCAGAGCTGAGTTCAAGTCCTGAATATCCTTGTTAATTTTTGTCTCGTTGATCTAATATTGACAGTGGAGTATTAAAGTCTCCCACTGTTATTGTGTGGGAGTGTAAGTCTCTTTGTAGGTCTCTAAGAACTTTCTTTATGAACGTGGGTGCTCCTGTATTGGGTGCATGTATATTTAGGATAGTTAGCTCTTCTTGTTGCATTGATCCCTTTACAATTATGTAATGCCCTTCTTTGTCTCTTTTGACCTTTGTTGGTTTAAAGTCTGTTTTATCAGAGACTAAGACTGCAACCCCTGCTTTTTTTCTTGCTTTCCATCTGGTTGGTAAATGTTCCTCCATCCCTTTATTTTGAACCTATGTGTGTCTTTGCATGCGAGATGGGTCTCCTGAATACAGCACACCGATGGGTCTTGACTCTTTAGCCAGTTTGCGAGTCTGTGTCTTTCTTTTTTTTTTATTTTTTATTTATTTTTTTTTTGAGACGGAGTCTCGCGCTGTGTCACCCAGGCTGGAGTGCAGTGGCGTGATCTCGGCTCACTGCAAGCTCCGCCTCCCAGGTTCACGCCATTCTCCTGCCTCAGCCTCCGAGTAGCTGGGACTACAGGCGCCCGCCACCACGCCCGGCTAGTTTTTTGTATTTTTAGTAGAGACGGGGTTTCACCATGTTAGCCAGGATGGTCTTGATCTCCTGACCTCGTGATCCACCCGCCTCGGCCTCCCAAAGTGCTGGGATTACAGGCTTGAGCCACCGCGCCCGGCCTAGTCTGTGTCTTTCAATTGGGGCATTTAACCCATTTACATTTCAGGTTGATATTGTTATGTGTGAATTTGATCCTATCATTCTGATGCTAACTGGTTATTTTGCCCGCTAGTTGATGTAGTTTCTTCATAGTGTCAATGGTGTTTACAATTTGGCATGTTTTTGCAGTGGCTGGTACCAGTTGTTCCTTTCCATAATTAGTGCTTCCTTCAGGAGCTCTGGCAAGGCAGGCCTGGTGGTAACAAAATCTCTCAGCATTTGCTTGTCTGTAAAGGATTTTATTTCTCCTTCAGTCATGAAACTTAGTTTGGCTGGATATGAAATTCTGGGTTGAAAATTCTTTTCTTTAAATGTTGAATATTGGCCCCCAGTCTCTTCTGGCTTGTAGGGTTTCTGCTGGGAGATCTGCTGTTAGTCTGATGGGCTTCCCTTTGTGGGTAACCTGACCTTTCTGTCTGGCTGCACTTAACATTTTTTCCTTCATTTCAACCTTGATGAATCTGATGATTATATGTGTTGGGGTTCCTCTTTTTGAGGAATATCTTTGTGGTGTTCTATGTATTTCCTGAATTTGAATGTTGGCCTGCCTTGCTAGGTTAGGGAAGTTCTCCTGGATAATATCCTGAAGAATGTTTTCCAACTTGGTTCCATTCTCCCCATCAATTTCAGGTATACCAGTCAAACATAAATTTGGTCTTTTCACATAGTCCCATATTTCTTGGAGGCTTTGTTCGTTTCTTTTCACTCTTTTTTCTCTAATCTTGTCTTCTTGCTTTATTTCATTAAGTTGATCTTCAATTACTGACATCCTTTCTTCTGCTTGATCAGTTCAGCTATTGAAACTTGTGTCTGCTTCACGAAGTTCTCGTGGTGCGTTTTTCAGCTCCATCAGGTCATTTATGTTCTTCCCTACACTGGTTATTCTAGTTAGCAATTCATCTAACCTGTTTTCAAGCCTCTTAGCTTCCTTGCATTGGGTTAGAACCTGCTCCTTTAGCTCGGAGGAGTTTGTTATCACCCACCTTCTGAAGCCTACTTCTGTCAATTCGTCAAACTCATTCTCCGTCCAGTTTTGTTCCCTTGCTGGTGAGGAGTTGTGATCCTTTGCAAGAGAAGAGGCGTTTTGGTTTTTGGAATTTTTTATCCTTTCTCCACTGGTTTCTCCCCACCTTTGTGGTTTTATCTACCTTTGGTCTTTGATGTTGGTGACCTACAGATGGGGTTTCCGTATGGATGTCCTTTTTGTTGATGTTGATGCTATTCCTTTCTGCTTGTTAGTTTTCCTTCTAACAGGCCCCTCAGCTGCAAGTCTGTTGGAGTTTGCTGGAGGTCCACTCCAGACCCTGTTTGTTGGGGTTTCACCAGCAGAGGCTGCAGAACAGCAACTATTGCTGCCTGATCCTTCCTCTGGAAGGATCAAGGGGGCACCCACCAGATGCCAGCCAGAGCTCTCCTGTATGAGGTGTCTGTCATCCCCTGCTGGGAGGTGTCTCCTAGTCAGGATACACAGGGGTCAGGGACCTACTTGAGGAGGCAGTCTGTCCATTATCAGAGCTCAAACGCTGTGCCGGGAGAACCACTGCTCTCTTCAGAGCTGTCAGGCAGGGACATTTAAGTCTGCTGAAGCTGCACCCACAGCTGCCCCTTCCCCCTGGTGCTCTGTCCCAGGGAGATGGGGATTTTATCTATAAGTCCCTGACTGGGGCTGCTGCCTCTTGTTCAGAGATGCCCTGCCCACAGAGGTGGAATCTAGAGTGGCAGTAGACCTTGCTGAACTGTGGTGGGGTCTATCCAGTTCAAACTTCCCCTTGGCTTTGTTTACACTGTCAACATAAAACTGCCTACTCAAGCCTCAGCAATGGCGGACGCCCCTCCCCACACCAAGCTTCAGCATCCCAGGTTGATCTCAGGCTGCTGCAATAGCAGCGAGGATTTCAAGCCAATGGATATTAGCTTGCTGGGCTCCGTGGGTGTGGGACCCACTGAGCCAGGCACCGGAGGGAATCTCCAAGTCTACCGGTTGCGAAGACTGTAGGAAAAGCACAGTATCTGCGCAGGAGTGTACCGTTCTTCCTGGTACTGTCTCTCAGGGCTTCCCTTGGCTAGGAAAGGGAAATCCCCGACCCCTTGCACTTCCCGGGTGAGGTGACGCCCCTCCCTGCTTCAGCTCGCCCTCCGTGGGCTGCACCCACTGCCCAACAAGTCCCAATGAGATGAACCAGGTACCTCAGTTGGAAACACAGAAATCACCCACCTTCTGCGTGAATCTCACTGGGAGCTGCAAACCAGAGCTGTTTCTATTCGGCCATCTTGCTGGACCCTCCGCTCATTTTCAACTCATAATTTCTTAAGCAGGAGAAAACATTAGTTTCTCTAAGAGTTAAAGAATGCATTCCTTCAGAAATTGAATCCTTGAGGGTGTTTTTTTTTTTTTCAATTGCAGTAGAAAAACTTTCTGAACACACTAAATAGTGTTGTAAAAACATTACGTTATCTGACTCCTATACATATTGATATCTGACTTCCACTTTTGTTCTGTAAACAGGACTGCTAGGCAGTTTGCTACTCTTTTTGTGAATATCAATGTGACCTCTGAGCCTCACGAAGTGTCTGCCTTATGGTTCTTGTGGTATGTGAAGCAGTGTGGGGGCACCACTCGGATATTCTCTGTCACCAATGGCGGCCAGGTATGGTGTGTATGTGTCTGTTCTGAAACAAGAGCTTCATCTGTGATTTTGCTTTCTCCCAGGGCAGTGTCTTTAATAATTGCTTCAGTATTTTGAAACATGAATAATTAGCAGCGTGAAATTATCTCAAAAAATTTTCTGAAAAAAAAAATTTCTCATTTCCTTTTGTCACTCCTGAAAAGGAGTTCACAGATAAAGAATGTTTCATTTTGAATTAATTAGGTTTTGAGAATTAAGTTGCTTCCTTTTGGTGGCAGGTAAAATTAGGCTGTTTATGTAGGAGAAGCTAAATTCCTAAAATAATTTCCAAAATTCTAGAAATTGTACAATTATTGTACTTAAAATCATCTCTGTTCCAGATACCAGGTTTCTGTCCCATCTGTTTATCAGATTTATTCTTTTATGTTAACTGTTACAGAATGGAAGTGACTGTTCTTCCTTCTAATTCACACAAGTGATTATGGCCACTCTTGCAATAGTAAATTCTGCCTTTTGGATTCTTAGTTTTTGCTACCCACTTGAATTTGCCCAGTTTCCATATCATTTCCTTTATTAATAAGTAGACTTATTTGGTTCATTGGCTGGACACATGGCGAAGCCAGAATCCTAATTCCCCAGACTCTGAGATTCTCTGCTTCAACCCTTTCTGTTATCCAAAGAGAATGGGTATCTCTGTTCTATAAATGTTGTGCTTGGATGGTATGAGGTTTAATTAGTAGCAGTTTACTTCTAACTTAGGTTCTCTGAGTTCCCGAATTCTGAGTGCACAGTACAAGGTATAGAGTCTTTCTCTACCAAATGAATTATTCCTCTCCTGAGGAGGTCACCGGAAATCCCCAAGTTCTTGTGACACCAAGAGTCATTGCCCATTTGACCCTTAGCTTTGACAAACGCAGGACAGTTGCATTTTTTAAGTGTCTTTACTTACAGGCAGAAATGCCAGATTACTCCTTTTAGCCAGTATTTTACTTTCTGAGGTATTTTGATTCATATTTGATATTTGTGTCCTTCATTCAGAGGAGCCAGGATACTTCTAGCCAAATTCTACATGACCTTTTGGAAAATATGGTTCAGATGATTAATCTCAAACCATGATCACAATATTTTTCTAAAGAACTTAGGCTTATCCTGTAATTTAATTCAACAAATACTAGACCTGGAGGGGTGGACAGTGAACAAGACAGAAACAGTTCATGGTCTTTCCACCGCATTAAAACTCAAAATAACTCTTAGAAAACAGACCAGATTGGTCCGGGTTTCTTGAAGAAAGACGAATCATGAATTTAGGTCTGAACCACTATGGGAATTTTTTTCCTTTTTTTAAATTAATTTTTGAGACAGAGTCTCACTTTGTTGCCTAGGCTGGTCTCCAACTCCTGGGCTGAAGCAGTCCTTCCGCCTCAGCCTCTCAAAGTGCTAGGATCACAGGCATGAGCCACCATGCCTAGCCAGGAATATTTTTTATGAAGAACTTTGGTATTGTCATTAAAACAGTAGCCAGTTACAAAAGTGCAAAAATCACTGCATGGCTGCTTATGCAGTTTTCTGGAGGAGCATGATTGAGGAATCTGTTAAGTGGTGGGCTGTGCACTTCTAACCATTTAAAGAATCTTCTGGCCAGGCGCAGTGGCTTACACTTGTAATCCCAGCACTTTGGGAGGCCAAGGCGGCTGGATCACCTGAGGTCAGGAGTTCGAGACCAGCCTGGCTAACATGATGAAACCCCATTTCTGCTAAAAATACAAAAAATTAGCCAGGCGTCGTGGCACGCGCCTGTAATCCCAGCTACTCGGGAGGCTGAGGCAAGAGAATCACTTGAACCCAGGAGACGGAGGTTGCAGTGAACCGAGATCGTGCCATTGCACTCAGCTTGGGCAACAAGAGTGAAACTCCATCTCAAGAAAAAAAAAAAAAAAAAAAAAAGAATTTTCTATAATAGGCTAAAAATATCCTTCTGGTTCTTACCAAAAGCATTGTGTTAAGGAGTTACCTTCTTAGATTAAGCTGGAAACATTTCCATGGTGATCATAGCAGAAGGCAGGGGGTAGAGCACTTCTGGTCTTATAAGGGCCGCTCAAGAGAACTATTTAACAATATCTAAAGGAACAAGCAGATGCTTAGCCTTCACCCTCTGCCTCCACCTTGAAACTTACAGATAGTTTTGCAAAAAGTTACTCAAGATCTGATATTCCGATTCTTTTTATTTTTAAGATGGAGTCTAGTTCTGTCACTCATGCTGGAGTGCAGTGGCGCAATCTTGGCTCACTGCAACCTCCGCCTCCTGGGTTCAAGTGGTTCTTCTCCCTCAGCCTCCCGAATAGCTGGGATTACAGGCATGTGCCACCACGCCTGGCTAGTTTTTGTATTTTTAGTAGAGATGGGATTTCACCATGTTAGCCAGACTGGTCTTGAACTCCTGACCCCAGATGAGCCACTGCACCTGGCCCTTCTTCCCATTCTTAGAACATCATTTGGTGGTGACTAGTAGGACATGACTATCCCTAAAAGCACCCTGTAACTTTGTCTATAATATGGCACCATCTGCATCCTTACCTGCCTGGATAACCTCAGCCCAGAACTACAGGAATCAAAGGAAATTAGAAACCTCATCCTCTGGAGTAAGCACAGTGCCCGCCCCTTCCCAGGGCTCCCTCCACACCCTGCACTCTTGGGCATTTGAAGCCCACAAACTCGCTGATATTCCCACTTGTTCAGGGCAGCATTGGCATAGTGGAACATTTCTTCTGGTTCTGTGATTTTTATAAACTTTAATGGCTTTTCTTTGCTGGAAGCTGTGCAGGGAATGATCATTGAATTGTCTTGGCCAACTCTGCCTGTGTCCTAATGAATTCTTCTGACAGTTAAGTGTGCAGATATTGGAGGTGTGGCCTGTGACTTTCTGGAGGTTTTCTAATCAGTAGCCAATAGGATTTTCCTTCCTTGGGCTTTCATAATGTTTCCTGTCCTACCTACCTCCCCCTGTAGGAACGGAAGTTTGTAGGTGGATCTGGTCAAGTGAGCGAACGGATAATGGACCTGCTCGGGGACAAAGTGAAGCTGAACCAACCTGTCACTCATGTTGACCAGTCAAGTGACAACATCATCATAGAGACATTGAACCATGAACATTATGAGGTAACTCGGTTGAGTCAAAAGGAGCATATAGTAAATAGGCCTTGTGTCTTTTGCAGCTTCTAACCAGATACAATTCAAGCAGTAGCATAATTAATGCTGACATGTTTCCGCCTCAGTCTTCCAAATTACCAGCCTTGGTTGACCGACCTTGATCTGTTTTGTTGCCTTACAGTTGCCTCATTGTCTCATTTTGTATGTTTTTACTGCTCAATGTTGTTTAGAAGTGATAAAGATGATTTTTCATGCCTGCTACAAAGACTGCAGCTCACATTTGAGGTAATATTTTGCTTGTGTGTGTCTTAGTGCAAATACGTAATTAATGCGATCCCTCCGACCTTGACGGCCAAGATTCACTTCAGACCAGAGCTTCCAGCAGAGAGAAACCAGTTAATTCAGCGTCTTCCAATGGGAGCTGTCATTAAGTGCATGATGTATTACAAGGAGGCCTTCTGGAAGAAGAAGGGTAGGCTGCTATTATTCATGTTTAAACTATTATATGAAGAAATCACACTGTTTTAGGATTATTGAACAGAAGGTATTGAACAGAAACAAAGTATTTTCAAATTGGTAGAAAAAGGGTTAGAAATCTTGGTCTGTCAATTTCCTCGTATCCTTGGCCACACATAATGACCCCAAGAGCACTTGTTAGCAATGAGAGGGAAGAAGGAGATCACATCAGTCATAAGGCCACCATTGCCCTGGCTCCTGGCATCTGTCCTGCTTCTTACTTTTTATGAGCAGAGTGAGGTCAGCAGGCACCATGGAAAGAGCACTGCATTGAAGTTACACATTCCAGGACTTCGCTTGCTTGCTAGCATCAGACTGTAGGTGTAAAGTGGTGACAGTAATACCTACCACTAAGGTGTTGTGAGAATTAAATGAGGTGGGATCTTGGACTTAGAAAGCATCCCAGATGTGGTGGCTATTGTTGATAAGCATTCTGGTTATACTCATCAGATTCCCTCCTGCCACTTCTTCCCTGGATTGGGTCGTTCCCTCCAGCGCAGCCCTTCTCTTTCCTCATGTATGCTAGGAGCCAGGGTCATCTGACCATTTTTGTCATGCATTGGTTGGTCATAAGCCCTTTAGGTAAAGGTGATGGAGATGGGTCATTTTCTGTCTGTGGGTGAATAGACATCTTTATATATTCAGTGTGTGTATTTAACAAGGCATAGCATCTAGGATTGGGGCCAAGACCAAGAGTTTAAGATTTGCCTTCCTCTTAAAAAATAGTTTATATATATTTATGTGTGTATGGGTGTCTCTGATGAGCTTGGTCTCGATCTCCCATTGATTTTTCTCCTGGTTAAGATTACTGTGGCTGCATGATCATTGAAGATGAAGATGCTCCAATTTCAATAACCTTGGATGACACCAAGCCGGATGGATCACTGCCTGCCATCATGGGGTAAGTTAGAGCTGGCTGTTCTACATTTTCCAAATTGTGTTGATGTATTGGTGTGGATGCTGTCAAAGTATATTGCTTTGGAATTAAGCTCAAGCAATGATGAATAATGCTATCAAAATATGTAATGTATTAAAATACTGCAGTAATGTTTTGTGTGTAGCACAAGAATACTGGGAAACTTTACTAAAATTGACACCATTTTGAACTTGTACCCATGTATGTCTTTCTCTCACACAAAGCTTACATGTTGAGGACAGAGTGAAAAAAAGCAGCTAGACAGGCAGTATGGTAGCCACCCCTGCCTACAGGCAGAATGTCCACAGCCATTCTGAAATGAGAACTAACCACTTTATTCTATCAAAAAATTCTAAATGGAGGGGTTCTCGATTTTATCCTTTTCTCCATTCCAGATATCTGCTACATAGCAAATGTTAGTTGTCACCCTAAGATATAAGATAGCTGACCAATTAGGAGGCACAGTTCAGAGTTGAGCCAGGCCTTGATTGGATGGCATGGCAGTTTTTCTGGTGGGTCACTCTAGTTATCCTTCACCAGTGGTGCTTCACTTAACCTCCGAAGTGTGCAGATGTTCCAGGATCTGGTTCTGTGTAGGGAAAATGAGAGCTCTTCCCTTCTCTTCCCATTCCGGCACACAGCTGCCCTACTCGATGGGGGTTAGGGGGTCCCGAGAAGGAAGTGGGGTCTCCACAAAGGAATTGCTAAGGAGTTCCACAGCCTCCCTGTTGCCTGCCTTTTGGCCTCCTCAAAAACTATGCAAATAAAAGGCGATCTGTTCTGCCACTCCGTAACAAAAGAACATAGCTTCAGTAGCAATCAAGTGACTTTTTCTCCCCTTTACCCCTGGGAAATGCATACCTCTTGCTCAAAGGGAAAGGTGAACTCATGCACATCATGTCATTGAAGGAAAATTACAAAGGCAAAAGGAGCAGACCCACATCCCAGGGAACTTAGAAAGCAGGTTGTGCTGCTGGGTTACTAATGAGACGTTTTATAACCACCTCTCTCACTGTAACATATAAGAACACCAGCCTCCCTGAGAAAGGCAGGTGCTTACAACATAATGACCGTTGGAATAACACATCCTCTTCATCTCTAACCCCAATGGGCAGAAAAGGATATAGGTTGTTTGGGTAGTTTGACATCATCTTCTATATGCCAGAGAAAAGCAGGAGGTTCAGGTACAGGTTTCAGGAGAATGTCAGTGAAGACCAATCCAACTGTGAATGGAAGAGCATTGATGTTTTTCTTGCCCTAGGAGTTAGATATAGTGATGTCTTCTGCCATTTTGGGCTTTCTTTCTTTCTTTTTTTTTTTTTTTGAAAGTAGAACTCAATATTTTGATGATTTTACTTAAGATAAATAGTATAAAAGGAAAATGTTAAACAGTTGTGTTCTGTGGACAGCGGGGCTAAAACAAATATAAAATAATAATAATTGGTTATAGAGAACCAAGTATAGAAGATGAGAGTTTCCTTGGAAACTGAGGAATAGCAAAATAATCTGTTTCTTGGCGATGTGGTGTTAAAAATTAAAGCTACCATTTATTGAGCGCTGGTTGTGGGTGCAAGTTTTTATGTGTACAATGCTTTTGGGCTTTCTTCAGCATTATTATTAACTAGGTTATTCAGGGCTCAAATAACTGACCTGCTGTTAATGGAGTTATTTAGGCAATTCTTAGAAAGTGATATTCTAATTTCTTTCATCTTGACACTTGCCTCCACCCTGCTCTTTGCTCATGGCCACAGCCACGAAAACCTTGAAGATAGGGGTGGTAATTGCCCAGCACTGTGTTTCTAATAACCTTTTGGAAACTAGAAAGGACGTTGTACTTTAGAACTGTGAAACATTTCCAACACAAAGCCAGCATGTTTAATTTCCTCAATAAAACACCAAAGTAAGTTAAAGCTTATTTATCCGTAGTTGGGATTAGATCAAAGAGATTATTTCATTCATGACTTGAGATTTGGCAGAAATAACCAACACTAACTGCCCTTTGGGAAGGGAACTGTAAAAAGTATACAAGACGAGTTGACTAAAAATGTTTTCAGATAAATCATTTAATCTTTTATCAGATATTGATGATTAAAAAATACTATATACATCTAAACATACTGATTCTTACATAAACCCAAAATCTAACTAAAATGATCAATAACAAGCTGTAACTTAAGGTGTTAAATCATGCAAAATTATGACTATATTCCATAAAGTTCAATAGTTCAGATTTCCTAAATAGTCCACAGCTTTCTCTGAAATGCTATTCTCTGCATTAACATACGTTTTTGCTTCTCAGAGTGATCTCAAATAACAGCCCTAAAGGAACTGCCAATCCAATTTGAGGAACACTTTAATTTGGGGGTAGGGAGAGGAGGAAATATCTGTTTTTTGCACTGATCTATCTGTCCTTTTGGTCTTGAATAAAAGAAATACACATTTAAAAACTTTTTAATGGAAAAATAATTTCATTGTCCTTTAGATCATTTGGATTTTTTAAAGCTTTCTTTGTTTTTTTTTGTTTTTTTTTTTTTATTGAGACAGAGTCTCACTCTGCCGCCCAGGCTGGAGTGCAGTGGTGCGATCTCCGCTCATTGCAAGCTCTGCCTTCCGGGTTCACACCATGCTCCTGTCTCAGTCTCCCAAGTAGCCGGGACTACAGGCACCCACCACCACGCCCCACTAATTTTTTGTATTTTTAGTAGAGACGGGGTTTCACTGTGTTTGCCACGATGGTCTCGATCTCCTGACCTCGTGATCCACCCGTCTCGGCCTCCCAAAGTGCTGGGATTACCGGCGTGAGCCACAGCGCCCAGCCGAACGCTTTCTAATAATAGTGTAACTAAGGACTTCATGTCACAATTCAATTCTTTTAAATATACATGCAGTTAGTAATATCAGTATAATAAATAGAATCTATTTGATTAAAGGGGAGCAGGCAGGTTATAACTGAGTTTTATTGAGTTACTTTATTTGGGGACTATATCAGGTCAGTTTCCAGGGAAACTGACACAGAGCTGGAGATTTGGGTGCTGGAGGTTTATTGGGAAGTGCTCTGGGGATGACTACCTATGGCGGAAGGATTAAGCAGAACTTGAGCTCCAGTGTTGTCCCAACAAAGGCCTCCCCCATTCCCTTGGAAGTTCTGGAGCTGGGTGGCCCTTCAGAGTTGTCTTCAACTGCATCTAGGTCAGGACAACTCTGGGGAGGGGTGGGACCTTGAGCAAGGCATTCTCTGCTGTCCCGTCCAATTACTGGGGAAGATTTCAGCTGTGAGCTAAGAGTGATGATTGCCTTGTCCCAAAGGGAGGCCTGGGGGGCCCACCGTGGCCTCCACTACAGACACATGTTTATATTTGTTTTTCCAGCTTTGATAACGTATTTGGCAGAAGGCAACAGTCATTACCAGAATGATCATTTGGCACAACATTAATTCATTCAACATTTGATTTCCTACTGTATGCCAAAAACCATGTTAAACTTTAGAAGTAAAATATTGAATAGGAGATCACTGGTCATGTAGGGAATCACAGCCTAGCAGGGGTTTTGGACACACAGGCAGACTAAAGACAACATGGCATTTGCCCTAGTAGAGGAGGAGAGTCTGAGAGAGTTCATTTAATGCTGAATAGCTACAGGTTAAGAATACTTCAAAAAGAAAGGGCAGCTCTTAAGATAAACAGCTGTAACCTGATCATTCAATGTAACCTCTCTCTCCAGCTTCATTCTTGCCCGGAAAGCTGATCGACTTGCTAAACTACATAAGGAAATAAGGTAAGAGATTTATAACTGAAAAATAGATGAAAAAGTTAGCTTTGTATTGTGTTTTTGCACTGACACTAGTAGAATAACATGAGGAAAAACACAATACTTCACAAATATTCTCAAAATTCCAACAAACCAACCTTTTGTATTTTGCTATAGCCCTCGACCTAGCCCTTGCCCATGTGCATATATTAATTTTACATGTTTGTGTTTATTTTACAATGGTTAAGAGGTAGGATTTCCCTGTGAGATGGATGGAGAAAATAATAGAAAATATTAGCTGTGAAAAAAGCTGTAAAAACCGAATCCCAATCCCCTTTCAAGGCCATAATCCTTTTCTAAGATCCTCTGACATGGACTTTCTAAAAAGTGTATTTAACTTGTAGCAACTTGTGTACATGAAAGTATTCACTACTGATTATCTGGGACACAGTTCTGATGTTCCCTTATCTGAAAGTTTCCTAATATAAAATTTATTTTAGGACAGTGGCTTTTTGTTTTGTTTCTTTCTCCCTTTCTCTTTCTGTCATGGTATATTTGTTTTGTTTTGTTTTGGAATCCTTTGTTCAATTAAAATCTTACCTGGAGAGGTTAGCCTTTTAACATCAGAGTTATTTGGCTGTTGGAGGGATGCCTCTGGGTAGCCCTAAAACCTCTGCTAGCTTTTAAAGAGGTCCAATACATACACAAAAATACAGACTTTTCTCTGAATGTAATTAAAAAAATTAAACAGCTAACCCATTAGCAGCCCTTGCTTTGGGAGTTACTCTGATGACTTTAGAAGTGGGGGAAAGGCTGCAGAATGAGTTCCTACATGTGCACACGGATTTGTTTATTTGAACAACCGTGAGATTCAACAATCTCATGGTTTGCATGTAAGCTTTACAGGGAAGAAACTCCCAGCTTCAATCCCTGTCAGGTTCTTCTCTGTTCACTGTAAGTGGTAAATGGTTGAATCTCAACAACCATGAGATTGTGGAATCTCATGGTTGTTAAAAATTAACTCTACTCACTCAGTAGAGGAGGGATTTGGGGTCCAGTGATAGGGCATGATTTGTTCAAGGCTCCATAGCTAGTGTCTTAGTGCATTTGTGATACTGTAACAAATGCTTGAAACTGGGCAATTTATAAAGAATAGAAACTTATTTCTCACAGTTCTAGAGGCTGGGAAGTCCAAGATTATGATGCCAACAGATTCAATTCAGTATTTGGTGAGAGCCTGTTCCATAGGTAGCACTTTCTCACATGGCAGAAAAGGCAGAAGGAGGAAGGACAAAAAGGGATGAAGGTGGTGTCCTCACTTGGAGGAAGGCAGAAGGGCAGAAAGGGCCTAGCTAGTTCCCTCCAGCCCACTTATAACGGCACTAATCTATTCATAAGGGCAGAATCTTCCTGATTTCATCATTTCCCCAAAGACCCCACCTCATAATACCATCATCTTGGAGGTTAAGTTCCAACATTTAAATTTTGGAGGGACACATACATTCAAATCATCGCAGCTAGCTTGTGACAAAGTCTGGAGTAGCATATAATGCATACTTTTTCATTACACCACACTAAGCTGACATTTTCTTTTGGATTTCCTGCTTTCCCTCCTTATTAATAGTAAAATAAATACCAGCCTGTAGGTAGACATTTGGTTATGATTCCACACAGTGGCTGAACTTCTCAAAAGTTCTTGTAAGGCAAAACCCTTACTGCATATGTCATTGACAAAAACAGTGGTTCCCAGATCTGACTGCATCAAAATATCCCAAAGGATGTTTGGAAAATATGTTTTTATAAGACTTATATATTGTGATTGAGTAGATTTGAGGTGGGGCCTGCCTATTTGTATATTTCAACAAGGCTTTCAGGTGATTATGACAAGCAACCAGATTTAGAAACCAGTGAATAAGTTCAACAAGATGATTTGCACAGTGGCCTCTTTTGGCCATCACTTAGGTTCTGTTATTTTTAGAACCAAATTAATCAATCAGTGCATTGTTTTAACATCCTTGCCTTAGATATCTTTTCCAAAAATTTTTAATTTTAAAGGGAAGAAGGGAAAAGGAAAGATAATTTCCTGTGTTTGTATGAACTCATCCTTGGCTCTTCTAATAATATGAAATACAGTAAATAATGACTTATAACTATTATAATTGTTTTTAACATTCATGAATGAAAACTAACTACAGTGGAGGTTGATTGGATTTCAGGTTTCACTCTGCTTTAATAAAAATTTTATTACACATCCAGAAAGTAAGTTAAGCAGGCCTGGCGCAGTGGCTCACACCTATGATCCCAACACTTTGGGAGGCTGAGGCAGGCAGATTGCTTGAGTGTAGAAGTTGAAGACCAGCCTGGGCAACATAGAGAAACCCTGTCTCCACAAAAAATAGAAAAATTAGCCGGGCATGGTGATATGTATCTGTAGTCCCAGCAATTTGGGAGGCTGAGGCGAGAGGATCACCTGAGTCCAGGGAGGTTGAGGCTGCAGTGAGCCATAACCGTGCCACTGCATTCCAATTTGAGTGACAGAGTGAGACCCTATCTCAGAAATAATAGTAATAAGTTAAGTACTGTTGAGCTTTTTTAGAATGATCATTGCCGATACTTTCATTTTCTAATTAACTCAAAATGTCTGAATTATTGCTTGTAACACCCTTGTGAAGTAGATGTTAGAATTAGTCATCTCTTCATAGACTATGCAAAGAGGGTACCATAGTAGGCTGAGGATGGATTTTGACTGAACAAATATTTCCTGAGTACCTGCTATGGGCAGATTACTCAGAAGCGTAGAGCCTTACCCTGCTATTAATTAGCTGAGCAAAATCAAACAAATCTCTGCAGTTCCCTGAGCCTCGGTTTCCTCATCTCTGAAATAAGGGGCTTGAATCAGGCTGAGAGAGACAGACAGGCAGACAGTAGTCTTGAGACTTCTTCCCATTATTCCTTTCCTTTATGACTTTTTATGTATAATGTGAGCAGCTCTTTGAAGGAAGCCAGACTTTCTCTGACTGTCCTGAAATTTAACTATCCACCTAAATATCGATCTAATGTTGCATGACATCATCTCAGGAGTGGCATTTGACTCTCCCTTAAAACCTTCCATGGAAAATGGTGACAATAAGCAAAGTTTATAATCCGCCTCCTCCTCCTGACTTTATACCTATGAGGTGAATGTTCTGGAAGTTATATAAATGGTATAAGTGTGAGGATTTAGATAAATTTATAAGGTTACACTTTATCCCACATTATTCAGAGAAATGGGGGGCATGTCTTTAAAATATTTTCTAATGTAATTGGCAACATAAAATTGTATATTTCTAAATCTCGATTTCTTTATTACCAGGAAGCTTGAGCTCCCCCCGCCCTGCATAATTTTGTCTCTTCAGCTTTTAATACTTGTCTTATAGATTTGACTCAAACCTTTTGCCACATTTTTAAGCAAATATTTTTCCAGTTGCTTGTTATCCCTTAACAAATATTTTAGAGCATTTTCAAATGTTTAAACTATATTAAAACTATAAAAGGTAAATAGGAAAAGTATATAACTGGATCAGTGTGAACCTATGCAAACAAATCCAGAAATAAAACCATTAATTTCTAAAACAGGTGATTTTAGTAAATTAGACCTTTTAAAAAAATTCACCATGAGTAGTTGTGAGTTAAAATGTATTTCATTTCAAAAAGAGTTTATATAAGTACAACCACTAATTTTTTCAGACATGAAAATACCATGTTCTGGGCTAGTCATTTAGATAATGAATTATGAGAATAACGAAAGGCTGTGTTTGAGGTAACATTAGCATATTGTGCCCATCCCTCAGATACACTTTGAAATACTGTGGTCCACAGATCCTTCTATCAAGTGACAAATTCCTAGACTGAAATGACTGTAGATACTTTCTGTATAGCATATCTTATGTTATGCTTAAAAGATTAAATGAGCTTTATATGTTTGTAGGTAATTAAAACACAAGTATAGGATAGTTGAAAGACACCATCACTTATACTATAGACTTGTAAAAGGGATCATTTTAGAATTCTACGTATTCCAGAAAAGTTATATAGAATCAGTTCCTAAGACTGGCTAAACTTAATTGAATCCATTTTTCCCATTTTTATCTCAAGCAGATATCATATTAGGTAGCGAAAGAGGCAAAAATGTAAAAAAGAAAAGAATAATTCCATTGGATCCTCAAATTAAATGACTATTGAGGCATCGAAAGTTAATTTGAGCGCAGGGATTCATGGAACTGCTCATTTGTGCAGTTACAGAAGGCCATGGATTTTAATTTTTCTGTAATAAATCTGGTTGATACCAAGAGCTCTAGAACTCACTGGATTTATTCTATACCCATTAGTTACTCCTTCCCTAATTTTTTTTTTTTTTTTTTGGCTCTGTTTTATAGGAAGAAGAAGATCTGTGAGCTCTATGCCAAAGTGTTGGGATCCCAAGAAGCTTTACATGTAAGAAACTCCCAGCTTTAATCCCTAGCAGGTTCTTCTCTGTTCATTATAAGTAGTAAAGCAAAGTAGATTCTGATTTTCTGACAGTCTTATGAAGAGCGTATAAAGCGATATGCTTAACTTGGAGGATAAACTTCAGCAGTCACAAAAGGTTATTAAAAGCTGGTGTCAGGTGCATGTAATTTCTGACGCAGCAACTCCTTTGGGCTGTTTAAATGTTCACTAGATAACTGGCAGCCAATTGTAATGAGAGCCTAGAGCCGCAGGGATTATGTCAAGAATGGGTGAGATGGGTTCCCAGAACAGTCGTGTCCTCAGTCAGTGTCACTTACCTGCTGCACAATTAAATTCCAGATATGTCATCATTTGTTGGCGAAGGCAAAGTAGTATGGTACTTGACAAGATGGACTGAATCTAGAGTCTCTTCCCAGGTCAAAGTCATACTAATTTATTTTTCCATGTGTGAACTCAATTCACAACTCATTTAGGAATATCAGTGCTTTCAATCCACCACTGAAAGCAATTAGGAGAATGAAATTACGTCTTTTTGGAAAAAATACCAATAGCTGGGGGCTCTTTCAGGGGTTTGCCTCTAAACTGTTCAAATAATACACTTTGTGAATGTGCCAGGGAAATTAGAGAAGGTTCTCTCATGTCCCCTAGGAAACATTTTTCATCTGAATTGCCCCTTTTGAGTGGAATTCCCATCATTCATGTTTCCAGCTTAGAGAAGGCGTTGGGAAAAAAGTCTTTCTTAGACATTTGTTTGTCTTCTGCCTCCTTCTTCCCACCAGCAATAATGCCTGGTAGATGGGGAAGTAAAGTCTGTTATTAGAGACTCCAGAGATTTGAGCAGACCTTTCCACAAGCTGAATTGTTGATGGGGTTTCCTATAGACTTAGCTCCAAAGACTTCAGAATCTGCATGGATGGATGGATACCCCTCTCTCCCAGATGCTGGAATACTTCCATGTCTTCCCTAATCAAGAAAATGGGAAGAGCAAAGGATACATGTTTTGCCACATGGTCCGTCACAAAAGGCCATTACTTGGTACTCTCATGTTTCCCCTTAAGTGAGTTGGAAAAACAGGATCTTCTTTATTTTCTTAATGTAAACTTTTTGTTAAAGCAACGATATTGTTGACTTGCAGCATTTCAGCTTTGTTTTCTCTTTTGCATTTTCTTCCCCACTGAACTGCAGCCAGTACACTACGAAGAGAAGAACTGGTGTGAGGAGCAGTACTCTGGGGGCTGCTACACGGCGTACTTCCCTCCTGGGATCATGACTCAGTATGGAAGGTATTACACAAGCACTACGCCAATTAATCCAAGACCTGTGCCAAATTTAAAAGGAAAAGCAGAGTTCAGTGGGAATTCTAGAAATAGTTGTCAAAATCCCCATTTCTTATGTCCCAGATAATACTTGTATATTTCTGGATGTCCATAGAAAAATAAGGATGTCATTACATAGAACAATAGCTGTCAGCATATAGAACAACAGCAGAACAGTGGGGAGGATTTCAGATGTGAACAGTGCTTGTGAGAATGAAGCAAGCTGCAGTGTCCTCCAAGGGGCCTTCGTGAGCTCAACTTGACATTTTAGTCTCACATGACTGCCTTAGGCTCCTTGGCGCCAGTCAACACAGAACAACATTGGACGTTGTTTATCCAACACGTCTGTCTTGCCAACAGAGCATCTGCAGACAGTTCTCTTCAGGGGAAGAGTCCTCACTGTATACAGTTGAGGTGTGAGGAAATGACATCCACGTGGGGTGGGGAAGTCCACCTTGACCTAGAAGCCCCTTGCCCCATGGAAGCCATTATCTCTATGCTTCATAGGCATAGTGTCCAGTAACTTGCTCAGTTATAAGACTTGCTCAGTTACAAGAGACACCACACTCAGGGAAGCCCAAAGTGATAGCCTCCTACCAGGTATTTACAATTCATTTAGAGTCCTCCCAGCCTGGATGCAGTTTACTAATGTGGGGGCGGGAGGGGAGGCACTTTTAGCATAAGTGGTGCTGCCTCCATAGATGGCATTACACCTTCATCTGGTTTCCAGAGAGACAGAGCTAGAATGTTAATACAAGGTCACATTTGTCCACCGAAAAGGAAGAAGTATTTATTAACCTTTTTGTTACAGGAGGTTTTGGTCTGTTTTTTTTTTTTTTTTTTCTTCTTAAGTGATTCAAATCGCCTTTGTTTAACAATAGCAGGATCGATGAACTGGATTAGTTCTGGCATCAAAGTAGAAGTCTTAGAAGACAAGACTAAGATAAGGAATAGATGAAGCCCAGGGTTCTGGAATTGGAAAAAGGAGTGCCAGCGGGTTGAGATGAAGGCCATCAGGGTGGGGGGCAAGACATGCAGCTTGGGAGAGTTCATGAAACTAGCTGTGGACATGGCAGGAGTCAAAGCCAAGAAAGTTGGAGGGGATAGCTGTCCATTCAGTCCAGCCCTTCTTTGTAAGAGGAGACCCATTTCCTTGCCCTCAGCCAGTCCCTAGAGAAGCTCAGAGAAGCTAACTGTACAGAGGTTGTTTTCTTAAAGAGACACACCCATATAATGTCTCAGGTCTCTCCTTTGCCAGAAATGACAGTTAACGTCCCTGTCTTCCCACTTGCCACTGTCGTTCCTCCTGACACACTGGGAGTGCCTGCAAAGCTCGATCTGTGGCTGTTCTCAAGAAGAGTGTACCCTCCCCCGAGAAAGACAGGAGAGGGAGAAGAATGGACTGCCAACAGGAAAACATAGCAAAGAAATCTGATTTGGGGATTGAATACATGTTCTTATATTCCAGCTCTGGCTGGCTTGGCAAAGGTCAACATCCCCTTTAATGATTGATGATCTGATGGCCTGATTCTCCCTGGCTTGAAAGTTCAGATCCTCTATGCAGACCCAGAAAACAAAAAGTGACCCTTCACCTTGGGCTAAGTCATACGGGTGTTTTTTTAAACAGTCCGAATTTCTGTGCCTTCTGCAGACTAAATGAGGGCAGTGCTTGGCTCGTTTACCCTGCCCACCTTCCCAAGTAACTCTGTGTAACCTCTTGTTTCCCTTGAAGGGTGATCCGTCAACCCGTGGGCAGGATTTTCTTTGCGGGTACAGAGACTGCCACAAAGTGGAGCGGCTACATGGAAGGGGCAGTTGAGGCTGGAGAACGAGCAGCTAGGGAGGTAAGCAGGAAAGCCCAGGCTCTCTCCCTCCTGAGTCACGGCAACGTTTTTGGCATCTGGTCTTGCTAGTTCTGGACACTGATAGAATCTGTATGTCCATTTCTCTGCCCCTCACTCATGGGGCTCATCTGTGGCTAGCAGGGCCTTGAATCTGTAGAAACTATCCAGCCTCTTTTCATAATACCATGGTCACTTTCTTTCAGGTCTTAAATGGTCTCGGGAAGGTGAACGAGAAAGACATCTGGGTAGAAGAACCTGAATCAAAGGTCAGTTTGGTGGCTCTGGGCACTCTCTCTCCTTAAACCCATCATGGAACATAAAACTCACATCTCCCTTCTTCTAGCCTCTGATTTAATTATAGATGCAACTATCCCAGGGGTCTCCATGCATGGACCTTGCAGATGTGTTTTGTTCCTCCATGTCAGCATGAGTTTTTTGCTCATGATCTGTGTTCCTTCATCTAGGACGTTCCAGCGGTAGAAATCACTCGCACCTTCTGGGAGAGGAACCTGCCTTCTGTGTCTGGCCTGCTGAAGATCATTGGATTTTCCACATCAGTAACTGCCCTGGGATTCGTGGTGTACAAATACAAGCTCCTGCCACGGTCTTGAAGTTTTATTCCTATGCTCTCTACTCATTGATTTTCAATATCACCAAAGGAAAATATTGACAAATTTAAAGGCTGTGTCACTGGGCCATTTTTAAGTGTACTGGATTTAACTACCTTTGGCTTAGTTCCAATCATTGCTAAAGTAAAAACAATTCAACGAATCGCCTAATTAATTTCAGTAAGATCAAGCTCCATCTTCTTTGTCTGTGTAAACCAACTCATGTGAATTGATAGAATAAAGCCTTGTGATCACTTTCTGAGATTCAAAAAGTTAAAGGTGATGTGCTCATCAGAAACAATTTCTGTGTCTTATTTTTATTCCCGTCAATGCAAAATACCTGATGATTTCAGAAACAAAGTATTTGACTTTCTCTCTGTGGAGGTGGAGTAGGTGAAGGCCCAGCCTGTGACTGTCCTTTTTCTTCCCTTAGGCAATGGTGAAGTGTCATTACAGAGCCTAGAGGCTCCCAGCCTCCTGGAGGAAGCAGCCTCCACTTTGGATCAGGAAATAGTAAAGCAAAGCAGTGTTGGGGGTAAGCGGCATGCAGACCCTCAGACCAGAATGGGGACATCTTGTAAGCTGCTGCCTCAGGAATCTCCTGACCACTTCTAATTCCTCTGACTTTTCTAGACATCTAGTCTCAGTGCTAGCTTATTTGTATTTTTCCTCTTTCACTTCTTATGGAGGAGAGTGTTTAACTGAGTTAGAATGTTGAGACTGACTTGCTGTGACTTGTGTGCAGCTTTCCAGTTGAGCAGAGGAAAATAGTGGCAGGACTGTCCCCTGGGAGGGCTCCCCGCTTAGCTCTGTGTGGGACCAACTGCAATTGGCATCTTCTCTTCCCCCTGGAAGGCAGCTAGACACCGACGGATCCTTGTCAGTTGTAACATTCTATTTCAACTTCGGGAAAGCAGCAGTTTTCTTTTTTTTTCCCTATGACCACAGAATTAGACATACCTCTCAACTTACATATGTCTTCAACATGGTTACCTCTGCATAAATATTAGCATAGCATGCCAATTTCTCTTGAGTACTGAAATACACATGAGAAATTTGACTTTTATTTGTTGAGACTATCAAACAGAAAAGAAATTAGGGCTCTAATTTTCTTAAAGCAAGCTCGCTTTAAGGAAGCAAAATTGAGTCATTTTATATATGAAGACTAAGTTCTCTATCTTAGGAGTAATGTCGGCCAAGAAGGGTGCCCACTTCTTGTTTTCCCATTTTAAAAATTCAGATTTTAAAAGCCCTTTCCAAAGATTTCAGCCGTAAAATGCTTCTTTTTAAAAATGTATCAACATATTTTTATTTAAGGGGAATTAACAATTGCCAGGGGAAGCCAGCCAACCCAGTTTATTATATCATTAACCTTATAAATTCAAACCTAAGTTGCTGGACCCCGGTGTGAGGGCATACATCTTCCAAAGTTCTGCCTATCCTAAGAGCTGGATTTTTCTGCTGCTCTTTGTCTTGCAGTTTAGCTAATTTAGGAGTTTTGAGAATGTATTGGATATGCTCCAGTACATACGGAGTTGCCGCATATTATATCAAACTGCTTTGAGAAAGCTCGTCCTTAATCTATTGCAGTTGTTTCTATTAACTTACTGATTAACTCAGTCCTGACACACCTTTTGGGAAATGCTGACTTAAACTCCTTAACTGGCAACAGTTGGAACAGTAATCAGTTTGTTAACATATTTAAAGTCTTGAATATGGAAGAACTCATAAGTATGTGATTTACCCTTTTCAATTTTTTGGAAAACCATTTAATTTATTCTAATTAGATTAACCCTGTTAATCTACGGATTGGATATCAAAATGAATGCCAGTCCAGATGTGCCTAGACACGAAATTGGAGCTGAGGACTCTCACCATATGCGAGTTCATCCAGTATGAAGATACCATAAGCCTTTTCTCTGAACCAGAGAAATGAAAGTCAGTTTAAGAGGCTGATACATCTTGGCCCTGTTAAGGCATCCACTTCACAGCCGTGAAGGCTGAGTCAGCCCCACTCCATAGGTAGGCCAAGAATTAGATTTTAAACTTTCATCTGTCTGTCCCAGTTAACTGTTAAATAAGGCCTTATCCTCCACTGAAGAGTATGGATTGAAGGACTGTGAACTATGTTTAGTCTGATTGTGAAATTGGTGCCTAATGTTCCATGTCTGAAGTTTGCCCCAGTGCTACATGTTGGAGTAGACCTATGTGTGTGCTTTGCCATTGAAGTAAGATTTTGCCTGTATGGTACTGTTTTGTTTGTTAATAAAGTGCACTGCCACCCCCGATACAGACTCGACTCCTGTATTGAGTTGATAGCTCTATGCAGAAAGTTCAATGGCTTCTTATAGCAAGAGGTCACAATGAGGCATTGTCCATGGAGGATAGGCTTAGGAAATCGTTTGATATCGACTGCAAATTCTCAAAGTTGAGTTTGACTCTCATGTGTTATTGAGGTTTTCTGGGAACTGATTAAATGCTCAAACACTGTAGCCTGCCTGACTGGGCCACAGATGTGGATTCTGGTCCAAGTTTTCTCACCTAATTAGCTTATGATACCTTGAGCAAGTCACTTTGGTTCTCTCGGTCTCCACATCTGGAAAAGGTTGGGTTGCATTAGATGGCTTCTAAGCATTCTTTTCATGGCAGCATAATGTGGTCTATGCATTTTGTTGCCAGGGCTGTATTTTTGCCTATTGGTATGCCAGGGGCAAAAAATTCAGTCTTTCTGTACCCTGCTTTACTCCTTGTCCTAGATTGGGTTCCCTGGAAACAGGCTCTAAGATACAGAGTCAGGGCAAAAAGTTTATTGGAGACAATCCTCAGAAAATACACCTAAGAGGGTGAGGAAGGCAGGACTGGGCAGGAGAGTCGACCTACAATGCAGTTGCAACTACAGGTTCTAAGGAGGAGCTAGGAAGACCCTTCAGAAGTGTCCCTCATTGAGACAAGGAGGTCTGGACTCTGTGACCCTTCATCAGCCTCCCTCTGAGAGAAGGTGTTACCTGGGGTAAGGCAGGTTCAAGGACGATTTCTAGTGAGGAACTGTAGCTGGGAACTTCAGCCAGCCTGTATTCCCTGCAGATCCAGGGCGGAGTACTGCATTATCTACTTTACTCCCATAGAAAATACAGAGTTGCCTTGTCATGTAAAAGACATCGTGAACTTGAACTTTGGTTTTATAGATAGAAGGGAGCTCTCTCTGTGAACCTATCCCTGTTAGGTAAAGGAACTTCTTTTAGTGGGTTGTATTTCTGCACTATTCTTTACATGGAAGAAAGAAAAATCAGAATTGGAAGGAACCCTGGAAATGATTCCATCTCTGTCTCAATGGGGGAGCCCCACCTACAGAAAACTAACAGAAAGATCAAAGGGAAAAAATAAGCATTTCTAAATAGGAGTCCTAAATCCACTGTCTTCAGGAGTTGGGCAGCTAAAAACGAACGGCAGCAGACATAAGACATTTGGGAATACTGAGGACCGGCTGACCTAGGAAGTATGTGCCCTTCTAAAGAGCATTTATATTCAAATTCCTTGAAAAGATTGCTGACCAATTAAAACACATTTGGGGTGGGTGCGGTGGCTCACACCTGTAATCCCAGCACTTTGGAGGCCGAGGCAGGTGGATCACTTGAGGTCAGGAGTTCAAGACTAGCCTGACCAACATGGTGAAATCCCATCTCTACTAAAAATACAAAAATTAGCCCAGCATGGTGGTGTACACCTGTAATCCCAGCTACTCGGGAGGCTGAGGCAGGAGAATCGCTTGAATCCGGGAGGCAGGGGTTGCAGTGAGCCGAGATCGCGCCATTGCACTCCAGCCTGGATGACAAGAGTGAAACTCCGTCTCAAAAAATAAAATAAAATAAAATAAAAAATAAAATACATTTGAAGGCTTGGTTCACATGTCCAAGTTGTCTTCAAGTCCTTGATAAAGAAGTGCAAGGTTTGGTTTTGCATCACTTAAAAGATGCATTTTGCATCACTTAAAAGTTCCTTTTGGATGTCTTTGATTTTCTGAGAAATAAGCACAAAGACCAGCAACCATTTTGTAAAACTACCCGGAGTGAGTAAGAGAGGCCTGGGTTGGAAGGGCAAAAAGAAAAAAAAAGACAGAAAAAAAGTCTTCTTAGACCAGAAATCTCCCTTAAGAAATTACCCTTCCCCAGCCCAGCATACCATGGCAATGTTTATCTCCTGCTATGTGAATGTCACGATTGACGAGAGCAGTGTCAGACTTTATTGGAAAAACCACATATTTGCAGTGAGATAGAAATCACCGCTCTTCTGTTAACATTTATTCTGTGCTATGATATAATTTCAGCAAACAGGACATCAACATTGAGTGTATTAATTTTTTCAAACTATACTCCTTGCTTTACACCGAGGTGGTGGTAAACATGCAAGGCATGCCCCTTAGCCTAAGGAAGCTGACTGAGACATTAGAGGAAGAGGATGAAAACAAAGGAAGGTACTAGGTAATACTAACAGTTCTCTTTCCTCTATCACAGCCCAGGGCTTGGCTCTCTTCCTTGATCAAGGCAATTCTTTTCAGAGTTTGAAGGCAAAAGCAGGTCTCAAAGTGGCAGTTGATGTGAACTGGTTGTCTCAGCCTGGGGCCAAGTTTCTGAAAAGTAGATTTGGAAGCCTCATGTGAAAAAGCTGGCTTGAGGAAACTTGCCACTCATTCAAGGTGGGCTGTGGGCCCTTCAAGTAAGACCTCCCCTTAATGCAGGTGTGATCCATCAAAGGCTACTATTTATTTACACTCCAAACAGTAACACCTCAGTGGGAACCAGGTTTTCCTATTAATGGGCCTCATATATTTTCCACAAACCACTGAGGTCCATGGGTGAAACAGAGTGGAGGAAAGAGGTATGGGTGTGTGCTGGGGGATGGGGAGGTAGGGATAGAGAAAAGGGACGAAGACTGGCAGGGATGAGGTTCTCAAAGGTCCACAGAGCAGTACAGTAATGAGAATCTTGATGGATTGATACAGGACACCCCTGCACCTTGTGTCATTTACTTTTTACATGCCCCTAGATAACTACTGTGACTTGAAGTACCTGTCTTATAGAATTGATGGGAAGAGGGAGGTAATGCAGGTAAGGGCTTAACACAGCAAGCACTCAGTAGGCATCAGCTCTTCTCCATCGACCTTTTAGAATAGCAGAAAGGAAGTACTGCTTAAGTTTTGTGAGCAGTTATTGCCTTGAATTTCTTACCATCATTCAACACATACTTACTGAGCACCTACACCTACTATGTGGTAGGTGGGCACCATGCTGTGATTCAGCAGTGTACAAGACACAGCTCACCTCATGGAGCACACAGTTGATTGTAGATACTGTGGAACACATTAATTGTGGCTCTGGTCAGTGCTATTACAGAAAAGCCTGAAACGCTAGGAATGTAGGGGAAGCACGATTTAAGAGGAAGTTACTGGAATCCTCAGGCCTCCATAAGCATCACCGTGTGGCAAGAGAGTAAGGACACCACATAGTGAGACAGGAAGTGAAAAACAGAAATGGCATGACTAAATGGTAAAGAAAACCACATCTGCAACTAATAAGTGCTGACTGTTAAGTCCTATTTGTCCCATTGACCATAGTTCACCCCATCAGTCTTTTACTGTTCCCCTGTCTGCCCAGCCCTTCTCTGCACTTGGAGCTCTTTAACAACTATGATTGACTATCGCCCAGCCCCTGTGCTAGGGGGCTGCGCCAATTTGTTTTAAAAGAGTGCCATCTTCTGGCCAAATAGTGTTGTTTCCTTCTAGTGGAAATCCGAAAGTATTCAAGACAGCTTCGCCCTTGGGGAAACTAAGAAGCGTCACCTCCACCCAGAATTTCCTCCAAAACATTTGCCTGCACTCTCTTACTTTGTTTTCAGTTGTGACACGGATCAATATTGATATCTAATATTTGCAGCCTTTCCTCTGCCCTAATCTCTCAGGAAGGTTTTTTGTTAGAACTTCTTGGTTTTTCCGCCTCTGTTGTGTGCATCTGGGTAATGGGTGAAGGGAAAATTGGCGGGA
This sequence comes from Theropithecus gelada, assembly GCF_003255815.1. Lineage (NCBI taxonomy): Eukaryota > Metazoa > Chordata > Mammalia > Primates > Cercopithecidae > Theropithecus > Theropithecus gelada. The sequence continues at coordinate 15,520,410 of NC_037689.1, read as the reverse complement.
GATGAGACAGGTGGAATCGCTTTCACCTTAGAAAGGGCAGGGAAGTAATCTGGGGAAAGCAGGAGAAGGGAGCTGGGGAAAGCAGAAGGGAGCTGGGGAGAAGACAGTTTCAGAAAGGCAACTTGGGGCTGTGGAGGAGTGCCGCTGGAGAGAAGAAGGGGTTTTCTGTTTTTATTTGATTTTACTTTAAGTTCTGGGATACATGTGCAGAACATGCAGGTTTGTTACATAGGTATACATGTGCCATGGTTGTTTGCTGCACCTATCAACCCATCATCTAGGTTTTAAGCCCCACATGCATTAGGTATTTGTCCTAATGCTCTCCGTCCTCTTGCCCCCACAGGCCCTGGTGTGTGATGTTCCCCTCCCTGTGTCCATGTGTTCTCATTGTTCAACTCCCACTTAGGGGTGAGAACATGCAGTGTTTGGTTTTCTGTTCCTGTGTTAGTTTGCTGAGAATGATGGGAGAAGAAGGGGTTTTCAAAAGCTGTTTTGACAACCTAAGGAGATAGGAAGGAAGGAAGGAAGGAAGGAAGGAAGGAAGGAAGGAAGGAAGGAAGGAAGGAAGGAAGGAAGGAAGGAAGGAAGGAAGGAAGGAAGGAAGGAAGGAAGGAAAGAAGGAGGGAGGGAGGGAGGGATGAAGCTTCCTAAGTTTGGCTAGGAGTTGTGTGGTATAGTAAATATTTACATTACTTTTAAGCTTTGGGCGTCAAAATTGTGTTTCTTTTAGGCACTGTGTAGACCTCTAAGTCTGGGACTTAGAGGTCCCCAGAGCACCCTAGGTTATCTGGGGCTGTACAAATTCAGAAAATATACACCTAATAGTGGCTGGCATCTGGAATGGTACATAAGTGTCCTGTGGGTTCAGTATATGGGATTTCAGTGGAACTAAACCTTGGCAACTCTGTCTTCAGCAAGATCAACATCTAAGCTGATAAACTGTGTACCCTATGCCAGACATACACTAAATATGTAATACATCTTGCAGTGAATTAGATTTACGTTAAGAAAATGAGCAAAGGAGGTCTGTTTGCCTGGTGTCGTGTATCCATCTGGCTACCGTAGACTATTCTGTCACATCAACTAGCAAACATGGAAGATGCAGGTATGAGGCCCCTAGATGGGTCCAACGAGGCAGCTGGTATTAGATGGGCCTTATATTTAGACCATGTAGAACTGGTCGGAGGATACATCTGAAAGGTAAGTCCGCTGAGAGATGGGGTCAGTTCAGACAGCCCAAAGGGAGTGAGGGCAAGTCAGCTTCTCTCTCGAGCAGCCTGACCACCTTTGCTATATCAGCCATTTTAATTTTGTTTTCTGTATTAATGTCCTATTGCCCCTGTAACAAATTGGCACAAGCTTAGTAGCTTAAAACAAGCTTATTATTTTACAGTTCTGGAAGTCAAAAGTTCAAAATGAGTCTTATAGGGCTAAAATCGAGGTGTTAGCAGGAATGGTTCCTTCTGGATGCTCCAAGGAAGAACTCATTCCTTGCCTCTTTCTGCTTCTAAAGGCTGCTGGCATTCCTTGGCTTGTGGCTGCATCACTCCAATCTCCTATTTCCATGGATGCACCATCTGCTTCTCACTTTGAGCCTCCTATCTCCCTCTTAAGAGAACCCTTGTGAGTACATTGGGCCCACGAAGGTTCTCTCCCTATTTTATAATCCTTACTCACATCTGCAACGTCCCTTTGCCATGTAAGGTAACATATTCATTGGCCCCAGGATTAGGATGTGGACGTCTTTGGCCAGGTTATGATCTAGCCTACCACACGGGCCTCAATATTTTTGAAAACCAAGAGTTAAATGTCACAATTGGTCTTTCCTCAAATCCCTGCTGTTCCAGGTACCTGAATTTGGAACAGCAACTATAACTTTTAATGATTTAAAACCACATGGACTCTGCCCTGCTTCCACCAATACCTATCCTCTTCCCTATCACACACACACCCCAATATAGCTTCTATCCAGCTTTGTCTTCTACATACAAAAAGACTTGCATCTGGGATCCTGAGAAGCAAATGTATTTGTCTTACATAAGCACAAAACTAGATTCCAACTTTGTACCTTTAATAAACGACAGAAGAGAAATTTCTATTCTCTAAACCAATAACTGAATTTCTTTCAGACTCTGCACACAACTGAATACTGGACTTTCACATGAACCTGCTCAGACATCCCTTTAGGTGGCCAAGCCCCAAAGAAAGAGTGTCCTACCAGGCACTTGCCAATCATTGACTTCCCAAAAGATCATCAGAAAACATGTCAATCAAGAAAAGCTAAGTTTATCAGACACACTGCATAAGGGAGAACATCTCGCATTGACAGTCTTACTAGTGTCTCAAAGTGGAAAAATTGGGAAAGGGTTCACAGGGTTTTCAATTTGGGGGTTGTTTTTAAGGCAGATCTTGCAAGGCAAAAAACTGGTTGGAATTGGAAAAGTTTATGATAGAGTAGTTGTGGATTGGGAGGCAAAGTAAAGTGGTGTCTTAAAGCGAGTCTTGATGAGCAAGCTGTTAGTCTTGATAAATAATCTATTTTTGTTACTTCAAAGCTTTGTATTCCAGGAGCAAGTATTTCCTGGGACAAGTAGCCAAGTTATTTTGACTGGTTCAGTATTGTTTAGCTCAGGGACAGGAAAGTCTGTTGGTTTCAGCTTCCTACATTTAACACACAATTAGGAATACTTATTATTCCTAAAGGCACGTTCTGATTTCTTAGCCCTAAGAACTGTCTTTAGAAACAGATACTTTGTTAAGCCACCCTCTTTTGTAGGAAAGGGGAAATGTTAAAAGCTCAGGTTTCTGAAGCCAGCTAGGCCTGGGTTTGAATCTTGGTATTGAACATGCATTTTCTTATCTGTTAAATGGAGCTAGCTGTTCAGTTGTTCTGAGCATTCAATAGGATCACATAAGTGAAGTTGTTACAGTACTACCAATAAATGATAGCTTTAAAAAAATAAAGGATCCATTTGTGGTCTACTATGATTTCTATTTCAAAAATACATCTCTAATTACTTTTCTCCACTAGTAACTTCTCTCTGGTTAGCCATCTCTTGCTAAAATGCCCTGGTTTTCCTTTCACTACACCACCCGAGCAGCCCAAGTAGATCTTTTAAAACTGCAAATCTGATCCTGTCAGTTCAGACGCAAGCCCCTTCAATAGCTGCTCAATACACTTTGGATATGACGCACTGTGGCTCCCAAGGCCTTGCATGCTCTTTTTTCTGCCTGTTTCCCTGCCCTCGCCTCGAGTCACTCCACTCTCCCTCAGAACCTTCCAGCCATCTAGTTCTCATAAATCCTCAGATATATCCAGTTATTTTCTGTCTTGGTTCCCTCTCTCTGGAAGGTTCTTTTCTCCATTCTTTAGTTGGCTAAATCCTTTAGGTTATTTCCCAAAGGATGAAATAGCACTTCCTCAGAGATGCATTTCCTGAGAACCTCTCCCTGACAATTAATTCTCCATTATAATCTCTTATTACTGCTTTAAAAAAAGTATTTTCCATAAGTGATTCGGGTTCAGGTGGTATTTGGTTACATGAGTAAGTTCTTTAGTGGAGATTTGTGAGATCCTGAGGCACCCATCACTCAAGCAGTATACACTGCACAGTATTTGTTGTCTTTTATCCCTTGCCCCCATCCCACTCTTTCCCCAAGTCGCCAAAGTCCATTGTATCGTTCTTATGCCTTGTGTCCTCATAGCTTAGCTCTCGCATATCAGTGAGAACATATGATGTTTGGTTTTCCATTCCTGAGTTACTTCACAAAAGAAGATATACGAATGGCCAACAAACATATGAAAGAATGCTCTTATCACTGCTTTTGTTTTCCCTCCATGAAGATTCAAAATTATGTATTTTTTGAAATGCTTCTTTAATGTCTCCCCAAATGATAGACCCCACCACAAATGGGTGGTATCTATGTAGAGGCCATCAGTTCTCCAGCCAGAGGAACAGGAACTTGGGTGGCCACAGCCCCTAAGCTACTAGCTTCCATGCATTCAATAACTGTATCCATTTACCCAGTGTGCCAAAACAAATGCAATCAATTTTTTTTTCTGTGTAATGTGATGTGAAAAAGGCAAGCACTGTCTTATGCCAGTATTTTTGGTATAGATAGAGAGATAAGCAAGCAGGGATCAAGGATCCAGGTTTTACTATGAGACATCACTTGCATGAGAAAAAGTAAAACCCACTGTCATTTCCCAGGACCACAATTTCATATGGTGCCCAGTATCATTACGGTAATGACATACCTTCAAACATATCCATCCACAAATTCAAGTTTTCTGCTCTTTAATTATTTCACTTCCATTGTAACATGCCCTCAAAAGAATGAATTTAAATGAGCCAATTAGTAACCAAAGGTCAGTCTGGAGGAAATAATTGACAGAACCAGTCCTCAGATCTCACCAGGGCTCCTTCGATTTAAATTGGAATCCAAGAGAGAAGCATTTATTCATTATTTATTTCATCCGTTCATTTATGACAAGTCTGGCCTCTAGGGGAAGCTGGGTATCTGGCTGAAATGCAAAATTAACAAATTAAAATTAACAAGCACAGAAAAGAGAAAAAAAATATCCAGTCTCGCTCCAGCTTACTCCAAGGGCTAGGACTGACACTGGGTGTACCCAGGAAGAGTGCCCTTGGCTTCTCAGAGTTGGGCTAACCTTCTCCCCACTCCCACACATGAATCTGTGGTAAAAATTTCCGCTTAGGTAAAGAGAGAAAGCAGTATTGGTATAATATAAGGGTCGTTTGGCATCAGGTGGGTGCTTTTGAGCACTCAGCAGATCACATCCTTCATGGATCGGCATCCAGGGAAATGAGGGCTCTGCACAGCAGTCCCTCTGAGACAGGGAGAAGGGGGCCCATGCATGACACAATGCCCTCTCCTGGGACAGACTCAATATGGTGGGGTGGCCAGGGTGAGCAAAGGGAAAAGACAGCCTTAGTGGTCAGGAAACAGAGGAGAAGATGGGCTTGCCACACAAGGACTTAGCTATCCTCAGTCTGGGTTTCAGGCAAACCGGTCCAGGGTGTCTTGGTGGGGATGGGTTGGCAGAGGATAATAACAGGAAATCTAGGAAAGACACACTTTTAGGCTCAGACAGGAGAACCCTACACATAAGGAGCAGAGGATAAGGAATTGCTAATGGCTACTGGGCATGGAGCCTTGGTTGTGTACCCTGAGGCAGACTCATCTCTGAGAGAGGATGGGATCTGAGATACAGTCCGAGGCCTGTGGTCTACACTGGGCACCTTAACTACCCTGTTTTCATCACAGATCCCTTTGGGGCAGGGATATGACTGGCACCCAGGTGCTGCCAATGTCTTGCTCCCTGGTTGAATATGACTTTTTGCACGCCTACTGAATACTGGGCCCTTGAATCCACCTGGATTAGCCTCTGCAGAGCCTCGATTGAATAATCTGCCAGCAACACTAGGACCCTGCTGCTCTTCCCTGCCTGCCTATCTGGCTCACCCTACTAAGCTGGGCATATGGCATTTTTGGCACTGCCAGCCTGGATGGGTTGGGGTGGAGAAAGAGCCTCACTGGACCCAGGTGACTCTCCTCTCATTGGCTTCTCAAAGAAGGAAATTCTGGAGCTGAGTGGCTAAAGACGAAATGTAGAAATTCTCCAGGCTGACGACAGGGTAGGACACCTAAGGCAGAGGGAGTAGCACTTCCCACAGGTACAAGCCCCAGGGGAAGTTTCTTGGGCCACAGTCAGCTGGGTGGACCAAAGGCCTATAGAAATTATCAGAGCCTTCCCCACTTTCCTATCTTTGTTCTAGTTTTTTCGCCCATCCACTTTTTCATAGAGCCGTTTCAAATAGGGAACCCAACCTTCTGAGGTCAAGCTATGAAAAGTGTCATTTTAGCACGCCTGCTGACCCCTGGGAAGTACTGGACATATTTGGAGTCCTCTTCTTACCATCAGCAGGATCTTGAAAAAGGAGACAGTCACCCACTGAAAGCTCTCCAGGGGAAATCACGGAGAAACACGAGGAAGAGCTGACATTAAGGAGGCCAACAGAAAGAAGAGTTCAGAGGGTGATGGGGAAGGAAGAATCATTGAGTCTTCCAACATCGTGAAGTCACCTTGTGCTGGTGTTGCCCAGAATTTCATCTTTGGAGTAGACTTTTTCCCTGAGTTGAGCTTTTCCCTGAGTTGACCACAATTTGATAAAGCTTATTAACACTAAAGTGAGACGTGCCAGGAATCCATTTGGTGGGCCAAAGGTGCATTTTGATAGACCCCAGTCTAAGAGGATTTCTGAAGTGACATTTCAGACAGTGGGATAAAATGAAACAAAAACATTTTCAGGTCTTGGTCAATGGGTCTTTACTGGAGTCCTTCAGATTCCCTACCTAGATAGCAGTCGGCCTTCCCTGTGCCCACCTGCTCATCCACTTACTGCTCACACACCATCTCCTTTTGTTTTGTTTTGTTAACTTGGTATTTAAATGTGTTGCTGGATGTTGTCTCAAATTCTCTGGGAAGTAGCAGACAATAAGCAAATACATAAATACAGTAGCAGATTGTTTAACCAGGTGTCCAAACCCCAGAAATATATAACAGAAATGTTTTTTAAAAATTTTAAAACAATTATTACTCACTTTTTTACATCAGCTTACTATAATCGCTGAAAAGTTGCAATAGTGGAGATTATAATGAATGATTACAGTGAAATCACTGCGATCTGAGTACATAATTTGTCAGAGCTCTTAGATATATATATATATATATATCTGTTGGGGATCACAGCTGTTTATAATTGAGTCAATAGATATTGAACGTTTCACATTTAATGGTTGGGTGTCTCAGGGCTCATCTTCAACTATTGCTCTGTTTACACTCAATCCCACAGCTTCCCAAATTATATCACCAGCCCCAACCTCTCCCTGGAACTCTAATGTACATAGCCAAAAGCTTACTCAACACCTCCACTCGGATCTTCATGGATCTCCATGGATCTGTATCTGCATTACTCTAGACCAAGCCACCAGAGTCTCTGGCTTGGACAACTAACTTTCCAGGCCTCCTAGATAGTCTACTGCTTTCACTCTTACCACACAGAAGCCTACTTTCCACATCACTAAGTGTCTCACAGGGTGGATTTTCCCTATAATGGGAGTGGAATCAGGATAAAATAAGACGATGTACAGCATTTTGTAATTAATATTTAATAAAAGTAACTGTTGTTATAATAATATAATTAATAATAAGCATTATTGTTATCCAAAGACAATCTTATAAGAAGCTCTTAAAATTGTGTCAAGTGAGGTGGATCTTTTAGGATGTTCTGTACTGTAACAGAAAGCCTGTATTCAAAATGGTTGAATTTATTTCTCATATGACCAGACTTGCTAAAATTGGATAGGCTGGGAGAAGGGTGTATCAGGGCTGATGTCTGATTTCTTTGTAACGTTTTTGGCCTTAACCTTCTCTGTGTATGGACCTCATCCTTGGCCTGAAAATTAGATGGCTGCAGCAATTATAAATGTCACATCCAGATACTTGTAACATCTCAAGGAAGATAGAATGCGTCTGTTTTCTCACGTGTCTGTTTTTAAGAGCGAGGAACCCTTTTCCACAAACTCTACACATTCCCCTAGAGTCCAGAACATTTTAGATTATTCTATTTGGTTGCAAGATTTACTCCATTATTGAAATGAGGTGTGGGTAAGAAAACTACCATTGCTTTCGTATAAGACCTGTCCTTCTTAGTTTGAGGCCAAGGCTAAGAAGGAAGTAAAGTGATCCTAACATATTGGCCAGGAGACAAGATCCTAAAGGGTATGCAATGACAGAGGACTAGTAACAGGGGACAAGCAGACTTAACGTTTGAAAGGAAGCGGGTGGGAAGGCACGTGACTTTTTCCAGAGAAAAGATGTCTCTGTTAGGTATACTCTGTTTCCACAGCAAAACTAGGGGCAGTCAGGAAGTAGAGGAGATCAGCTCCACTGTGGTTCATTCAAATCTCTTGATGTCCCAGAGCATTGGCCATTACTATGGAGATGCCACCATAGGTCACATGGCGCAGCAGCCACTCAGATTTGGGCTTCATTCTCCCATTCCCTGTGACTTAACCTGCTCTCTCCTTGTATCAACGTTGTCTTCACCACTGTCATAGAAAGGCTTTTAGCCAGGTCAACTTATGGAGCACTGGACACCTATAGAGTGCTTTGACTCAGGAATCAATCCTAGTCCAATCAGTTGTGGCCAGTTAGTAGGGTCAAAAAACCAGGTGACATTTCTGCAAAGATTCATTTCTGACCACCTTTTAAAAAGGGAACACAGGCATGGCAAACATTCAATGTTTCCTAGACATCTTTCTGGCATGAGACCTTACCGAGAGATGGGATTTATCCCAGCTGTAACGCCTTAAAGATCCCAAATTGAGATGTTCTCTTTATAACTAAAATATCCATGAGACTGTCACGTAAACAGGTTGTTTTTCTAAGATTCAACATGTCTCTCCCTTGGACAAAGAAAAAAATTTAAAGAAAAAATAAATAAATGAAATACCGTGCTTCTTTCGATAAAATTCTTTTAAGTTGTATATTGGTTCCTATACATCACACCTCTTAGGCACCACTGTATCCTCTCAGCCCATCTTTTTACTCTAGCCATTGACACGGCAACCAGATGTGCAAGCTGACATCAGCACCTTCCCCAGTGGCTATTCCAATTCATGGGCAAACCTGGAAGTTCAAGGGAGTTAACATTCCAGGGAACACTTTAACTATTCTAGGGTACATTGTGCAAGACTCCTCAAAGGGTCCTCAGAAGGACTGAGTCCCTGTATCCCACAGCAGTGACCAGCTCAATAATACACCCTTGGATTGGTTCTCCCACCTTCCTTGTTTCACAGTTCTACTCCCTGGGATCACTTTCCAGAGTGAATGGTCTCCATAAAAGCACTTCTTTGAGGCTCTACTTGTGGGGGTTACCCAGTTCAAGACAACCATGCCTTCCAATCAAGATAGTCTTTCTTTAATCAAGTAGTTCTTGTGATCCAGGAAACATGTATCACTCTTTAACTTGTTAAATTGATGCTTAACTTTTAATTTAATTAAATTAAACTTTTTTTGAGATGGAGTCTTGCTCTGTTGCCCAGATTGGAGTGTGGTGGCACGATCTCAGCTAACTGCGACCTCCACCTCCCAAGTAATTCTCTTGCCTCAACTTCCCAAGTAGCTGGGACTAATGGCATACACCACCACACCTGGCTAATTTTTGTATTTTTAGCAGAGACGGGGTTTCATCATGTTGCCCAGGCTGGTCTTGAACTCCTGACCTCAAGTGGTCTGCTTACCTCGGCCTCCCAAAGTGCTAGGATTACAGGAGTGAGCCACCACACCCGGCCCAGATGCTTAACTTTTAGGGAGCAACACTGTTTGCTTTTATTCTAAGTATGTTATTAGCATATTTCTTTTTACTCCAATATAGCTCGGTAAGTGAAAGAGAATGGAGGCTGAGCAGCAGTCTCGTGAAAAAAGCTCAATGCCAGATCTCCAAGCTTTACTGCATCTTTGAACCAGTAATTCTTAGCGCTTGGTTATGACCTCACAGAGAAGGTCTGTGAAGACACTCACCACCTACCAGCCTGCTATATTCAATTCTTCATGTGTTTAGTTAGGTACAAGGGGTCTTTCCAAAGTCCCCCGTCATTTTGTTATACACTCACGGTTGAAAAGCATAGCTTTAGATCCATCAGTCTACCCAAGAAGGAAACTGTATCCAACCAGTTAGTGCTATCTCAACTGAAATATAGTAAAGAAGACAATTGACGCTTCAAAATGAGTATGACAAAAAATTTAAGTTGGCTTTCTACAAAACAGCATAGGAGCATTCTGTTTGCTGAGTAAGTATAACAGGATTGTCAATTCAGAATTAAAATAAAAATTACAAGAATCCATTCATCTATTATTTTTTAGACATTAGGATGGCTTAGGCACCACAGGAGATACGGAGGATGAAAAGATGAATAGAAAACCATCTCTGCTTTCAAGAATAGATGATAATAATACCAGTGTATTGAATGGGATGTAAATAAATCACGTTATTTTTTGTCTTCCACTGTTCATTTAGACCTGCTCAGTGAGAGAAGTTTCTCCATTTCTTGTATTTGAAAACCCTGGCAGGTCTATGACTCTATCATCAATTGCTCTTAAATAAGAGACAATCCTATGACTTCCTAGAGTCACAAACCACAGTCTCAATTCAGTAATTTGGATGTCCAATACTGTGGAATAATCAAGTCTCTGAACTTGATTTAGAGCTCAGTCTTCTCCCCTCTTCCAGTTAAGACCAGCTTCAGGGACAGCTGTGCAGTCTTGCAGGGGGCATGTGGTAAGCTTTTCCTTTCCTTCTGTACTCCTTCCTTGCTTAGCTTAAACCATGGCTTCTGGGACTTTATGGGTTGGGTGTGGAAAGAAATGAGGGAAAGTGGTTTACTGAACACTCCTACTTGACTGGTCTTCTTATAAGATAGTTTTATATGATCCAAGCCTGGCTGTTATGAGAACTAACTCTTTCTTGTGAGGACACTTTTGGGTGTTTTTTTTTTTTCAGAGACTCTCCCTCTGGCTGTAACCTTGACTGCCACAAAACAGGCAGTGCCTCTCCTTTGGGTAGACAATTTTAATCCCTGCTTAGCATATATTTTCCGGCTGTTGCTGTGGCAGCCCCTAACTCTCTGGTCAAAACTATCTCGAGCAGAATTGAGGGCTTTGATTCTTCAGAGGTGTGTCAAGCTCTCAAAGGGGTTTTCTTGATGTTCCTCTTGCTAGACTTGGAGTGAGAAGGCAGCGTCCCCATCCCTCCCTTTTGTGCTGTGTTGGACCCAGAGAATGGCAGCGCTCTCTAAAGAGATCTCTTTACAAATCTGCCCCTTCGAAAACCCTCTCCACTACTTTTATATTCTCAGAACTGATGAGGGGTTACAACAGAAAAAAAACCTTTTTTTTAATATCTTTCCTTTGAAGTTTTCTATTTTTGTCTATCTCAGGACTCACCTTGGTAACTGATATTTAACGTAACTTGGCACCTCAGTCAAATCATGTAACTTAACAAGATGACACAATTGCAATATCATGTGGTCAGCACAGAACAAGAGGTCAATGTATGTGACATTGGGAAAGCAAAGAAAAGGGGCACCTCACTCAGCTGGAGAATGAGTGATCCAGGACATTTTTGGAGAAGGCGATTCCTTTTTTTTTTTTTTTTGACAGTCTCACTCTGTCACCCAGGCTGGAGTGTGATCTCAGTTCACTGCAACCCCCGCCTCCCAGGTTCAATTTCCTGCCTCAGCCTCCCCAGTAGCTGGGACTACAGGCACATACCACCATGCCTGGTTAATTTTTGCATTTTTTATAGAGATGGGATTTCACCATGTTGCCTAGGCTGGTCTCCCGAGCTCAAGCGATCTGCCTGCCTCAGCCTCCCAAAGTGCTAGGATTACAGGTGTGAGCCACTGTGGCCAGCCCTTGACTCTTTCTTAGCAGATGCATTAGAGCTAACAATGTGATCAACTTTTAGGGAGAGTTTTTTGGAGAAGATGCTGAAGACACCCCATGCCATGTACATTTTTAGAGAGATTTAAAAACATGGTTACAAAGAAAATCTTGGTGGGTTCTTTAATTTTCCCATTTAGTCTCTGCTATGGATCGAATGTATCCCCCAAACTTCATGTGTTGGAACTTTGATACCCAGTGCAATGGTTTTGTTGAGACCTAATGAAAGATGTTTGGGTCATGAAGGCACCACTTTCATAAATGGGTTAATACTCTTATTGTGGCAGTGGGTTTGTTATCACAGGAGTGGATTCCTTATAAAAGGATGAGTTTAGCCCTCTCTTGCTCTCTCTCACCCATGTGATGCCTTCTGCCACACAGCAAAAAGGCCCTCGCAAGATGCCAGTTCCTTGAACTTGGACTTCCCAGCCTTCACAATCATGAGTCAATAAATTTCTGTTCGCTATAAATTACTGAGTCTGTGACATTTTGTTATAGCAACACAAAATAGAGTAAGACAGTCCCTAAATTTCCCATAAATTCATACATGTTAATGCCACTGTAAAATCAGAAACTGCATACTATTATTAATTAATCTTGGGAGATTTCTTCAATTTCACTTATGCTGAGAATAAGCTTCATTTTTTAAACGAGAGTATAAGAATGACCATTTATGGATTTAAAAGACATCCCGATGAAAGCTGACGGTGGGAGTCGAGAGGTATGAGTGCTTTGAGATGATGATATCATTTAAAAAATAGTCCAAATAAAATTTAATGGACTGTGAAACTGCAGTTTCAAATTAATGAGTGTACCTAGTAAAAAGCTTTGCACCAAGAAGGAATATTAAATGTCAACTGAAATTTTATAATTAGCTTAATAGTTTAAGCATCTTGCTTATTAATATGTCATTTATTTTGACAGGTATTTTTTGGGGTAGTGAAGGCAAGGAACTGTGTCTTTTAGCATTCTTACCATATCATTATAAATCATTTTCAACATGCTCACACATATGCCACCATGATAGATCATGCAATCAGAATGCATGCGGCATCCAGGCTTCAAGGAAATTTTGACTAACTGCTTTAAAGTCACAATTATTTACCTAATACTGGATCTTGATTTGATCTGTTCAAAGCTTGAAAGTCATTATCCAAAAGAAAAGACAGCAGATATGGTCAATCAACTTTTATTTTTAATTACCCAAATGTGTACTGTTCTTTGTATGAAGATACAATGGAGGATACAAAAGGAAGAAGAGATAAAATTTCTACCATCCAAAAAGCTAAAATCAGCTGGAGACACTGCACAAAACAGTAAGACTTAAGGCTATATACTGAGTAGCATTTGAGTAGTGTAAGACAACTTAGCACAAAGTAAATCCACACAAGGGGACACCATCAGTGACAATAACAGGGAGTGAAGGAGGATAATTGGGGAATACATCCAGGGAGGTGGGAAAGGCGTTGGATTTGTGTTCTAGTCCCCGAGATACCAGTGGCTTATTGCAGCTCTTAGGTAATTAAGTTCCACCTCTGTCGGCTTCAGTTTGCTCAACTCTAAAACAGGTGAGGACTAAATGGTCTTTAATGTCTTTCAGCTGTAACAATACAGTATTCTAAGGACAAATGCAAAGAACTTGGGAAGGTGAGGCTATTACAGGTAAGAGGAAGAACAAGCACAAAATCACAGTGATAGGAAAAAACTCATTGCTTGTGCATGGGCAAGGTGTGTTGTGGGGCAGCAAGGACCTTGAACAAGCCTATTTAACTATTCTAAAGATTCTGAGGGCAATAAACTTGGAAACTGTTGAAACAGAACGCTAAGCCAGGTGAGGGACACTAAGCAGTGGCCACAATGGACAAAGAGATACCATGTATTTTACAGTCAGAGTTGGACTTATCTTCACGCTCCCTGCCTCACTCCACATTATTTGTCTTCATAGAACTTTACTGCAACTCTTTCCCCAAACCCATACTCCAAATACAGTAAGAAGAGAGTGTGATTGCAGACACCTTCTCTCTTTAGACTCTCATGAGTAGCCCCCTTTTGTGGGCCAGGAAGCCAAGAGCCGTTGCTGAAAAAATGGTGGTCAATCCAATCAGCCTGAGCAGGCCTGGTACGGAGGGCAAATATCTCTCCAAGAAGGTCGTGGTGATGGGCAGAGCAGGGACGTCCTGGGTTCAGAAAACATTGGATATTAGTACAGGGCTTGTGCACTTTATTCCAGAAAGTCTGTACTTCCTCCAGCTCTCTGAACGTGACCCATTCTTGCCAACCTCTAGACCATTAAACACGATGTTCCCTCTGCTTATACTGTTTACTCTGTCTTCCTCACTGGACCCTTCACTTCCTCAGGGGGGCTTTCTTTCCTGAGCCCCCAGCCTAGGATGACGTTTTCCTTTTGCATTTTTTTCTCAGCATGTCTTCTTCACTATTCTGTACTTTTTGGTTATCATCTGCATTCTCCACCAGATGTTGAGCTCCACAAAAATGCTGCTGTGTCTTTGCCACAATGGCTGATGCAGAACACGTGTGCCATAAACACTTGTTAGTAAATGAATCAGTGGTCCTCACAGCCCACAATCCCATCCCTGGCAGAAGCACCAAGAGAATGACTTTGGAGTGGCAGGCCTATTCTCTTTGACTTCACACTTAAAAGGATAGAGCAATAATTCTGACTTTTGTGACCTTGTCCTCTAAAGCGTGTTTTCACTCTAACCTCTATGCATCCCTCCTTCCAGCCAGGAAAACTTCCTAGGATTTTTTTACAAAAATTATGAGTATATTAAAAACAAAATTTTAATATAAATATTCTCCATTTCATTCCCTCTGTTTGTCCCTGGACAGGAGATGCTAACACACTTTCCTTTCTTTTCCTACCTCTTGTTGAGAATCACCAGGCTAGATCTTTATTCGACTGGCATTTATTGAGTTATTATTTTTAGAAGTCTCTGAGAAATGTCTCCCTCCTCATCAAAAAATATTTTTTCCTAATAATCTGTAATGAATGTGGCAGCTACAAATTTATCAAAGTTCATCTAAATCTCTCACCTCTGCCCTAACCCATGATACTTATTTAAATATTCATGTTGAGATAAATTAGGTAAATCACTTAGTTGACTCACTTAGGAAAAGGTATGTGAATATATACAAGTGTGCTTTTCTTGCAAATGATGGGTTTTGGAGAAAAGATATCTAATTTCATGAAATAAAACAGCCTACCACAGACTCTGGTTCTGACTGCCAGACTTCATCCTCTGGAATCTTCCCCATGGCATGCAGGATCTGAAACAAAAGAACACATTGGCAAATAGCAAAAGTGACACCATCTTTCTTCTAATCTGCTCCCTAAATAAAGGACTAAGTAACTGTCTCTTGAGATATCCATCAAAAACACCAAGGTAAAGGCCAGAACACTCCACTCAACCTTTAAGTGGCACCAAAAGGTCTTTCTCCTGTGGTATAAGAGGTTCCAATCATTAGGCTTACCATACATTTTAATAGTTGTGAACACACCTCAGACAGGGATGAGATCAGAGGAACTGTCAGAAAATGTTTCCTGTGAAATGAATTGAATTTTGAGTCCTAATAGAAGCATGTTTGGTTCTAGAATATCAGACCTAGGTTATATTTCAAGTATAGTCAGGTTGATCATTTGTCCCATGGGTTCTTTTTACCTTGGGTGACACATTAGGTATTTTCATTATTACTTCGGGCTAAGGTATTCACTTCACCCGAGACAATAGTTAAAATGGTACTTTATGGGTCTTAATATGAGGGTTACTTGAGAGTTGGTCTCCAGGCTCTCAGATATCTTTGACCCACATGTCCGGACCATGAGTTGCCTCCTTCCCCATAATCTGTGACCCCGGACTCTACCTCTCGGGCCGCTCTCTCCCCGGCCTCTACAGCCCCCTCCATGTAGCCGCTCCAGTGTGTGGCAGTCTCGGTGCCTGCAAAGTAAATCCTGTCCACTGGCTGGCGTAGAACCCTTGGAATAAAAGCAAAGAGGCAAAAGTGGTCAGTCTCAGAGAGTCAGAGAAAAGTTTTCCCATAAAGACCAACGCTGGTCAGCTTCCTCAGATTCTAAACAATCAAGAAGGACATTGGCAATTTTGGAATAACGTTTATGTGGTTCCTCCAGCTCTTGCATGATCCTTGTCACAAACAAAATGGAATAAAAGCCAAAGTTCATTCCTGCACCAAGAGTTGCAGGTGAAGGAGCTGACATTAATGGATGTAAATTATGTATCTGCTTCACCAACATGAAGTGAGGGACTGTATAAGCCCAGTCACATGGCTCCCTTTATGGCTCACTGGCTCTGTGGTTATTCCACTAGTGAACTTGGCAAATCACTTCCTCTCACTGTGCTCTGGCTTCCTTGCCTCTTAAAGCAAATGGTCCACTGATTTCTAAGACCCTTTCCATCAGTAAAATTTAACAAATCTGAGAGTCTGACTATGGCTCCATGACTACTATTCCTTGAACACTTGCCTGTACTGGTGAGGTCGGTACTATTATTATCCCCATTTTGCAGATGAGAATATAGAGGTGGACTGTGGTGGACATTGTGATGAACCACGCAGGCCCCCTTCAAGAATGAAAGACTTATTCCCAGCTGCTGGGAGTGCTGCCAGAAGAGGGCCTACTGATGTCAGCCCTCTTTGGAGATTGCATCTGCTAAAAAATACTATGTCACCTAGGTCATGCCTCCTTCCAGTAGCAGTTGCATCCAGTGACTGATCACCATAGGCTGTAAATACCTGATTCCCAAGCTCCAACTTGAGACCACCCACTCTGAAGGGCCATTCTAGTTCTGGAACTCCCTCTGGGGTCAGCTGAGGCCTTCTCTGGAACTGCATTGCAGCCCAAGTTCTCCCTATGCCCACTCCTGCTTCCTTCTCCCTTCCACAGCTGCCAATCCTAAGGGCATGCCTTAATATATATATCCTGTCTGCTAACCGTTGTTTCAGGGTCTGCTTTCTGGAACCTAACCAGCAACAAAGACAAAGTAATTTGCTCTCGGTCACAGCTAGCAAGTAGCAGAGTTGATATTTGAACACAGGCAATCTGACTCTGGAACCTACAGTCTTAACCACTTAGTTACACTTCCTCTCTCTACTGCATTACTTCTTCAATCTTTTAAATAACTCTGTGACATAGCTACTATTATCAATTAAAATTATCATTATCTAATTTTACACATGAGGAAACTGAGGCTTGGAGAAATGTTCAGTGATAATGCCAAGAGCCACACTCCTAGAAAATAGCAAAGCCAGGATTTGAACCATGTCTACCAAATGTCAAAGTCTCTGTTTTCATTTTATATTCTTTGCCTGGTGTATCATCACCCTATAATATTTAATAGCTAGTAGAGTGCCCACATGCTATATGAGGGACTGAAATGTCATAGCACATGGCCTGTAAGAGGGGCATTTCATTGTTGCTCTGACAAAAATACCATAAGGAAAGCACCATCAACACGCCATTATTCATTCTGTCTCAAGATTCTCTTATATCTGATAAGCGATGTCAAGAGCTAACACCCATGCTCCATCTTAGTCAACACTGTACACCACTGGGCCTTTTATTAGAAAACCAAACGAGCTGGCTTGCATTGGTGGGTTTTCTTTCACCTGCTCTGATTGCAGTCATCAAAAAGAGGAGAAGAAAATACAAGGAGAGATATTATATAGAATACAGATGGTCTCCGACTTATAAGTTTTAACTTTATGATGGTGTTAAAGCAATACACATTCAGTAGAAATCATACTTCAAGTACCCATATAACCATTCTGTCTGTCACTTTCAATACCGTATTTAAAACTTGACATGAGATATCCAACCCTCTATTATAAAATACGCTTTCTGTTAGATTATTTTGCCCAACCGTAGGCTAATATAAGTGTTCTGAGCACATTTAAGGTAGCTAAGCTAAACTATGATATTTGGTAGGTTAGGTGTATTAAGTGCATTTTCCACTTAAAATATTTTCAATTTGTGGTGCGTTTATTGGGATATAACCACATCATATTTTGAGGAACATCTGTATTAGTATATTGATGACAACACATGAAATAAATCTGTAATTATAGAAAGTCTAAGGGTACTCAGGAAGGAACCCTTCCTGCAAGAGAAGGTGGATTGACTTTCCCCATGTTGATTAAACAATGTCATTTTTCACTACATGTTTACTTTTTTTCCAATGAAGAAAACTAACCCCAGTTGGAGACCTCTGGGAGGCCTGGCTAGACCCTAAGAATGAAATATTAGAAGAAAGAACAAAGGCTTAGAGAACTAATCATACTATCAATCAGAAAATGTAAAAACCAAGAATTAATTTTAAACAAAGAGATAGTTTCCCTCCACTTGTCATTTGGAAATTATGTTCCTTTAGGGGAAAAAAATGTCCAACAACCAGGTAAGAAAAACACCTGCCCCTTCTTTTGCAGGTGCGTGAACAGACAGTATATATTTACAAAAGATTATAGGACATCACAAAGTAGAACTCCACACATATTTCTTGTGACTTATGAGTTTTACTGCATAATCACGACAATCATTTTTTCACTCTATCCAGAAGAAAAATTTCTTGAGAAATGTACATTTAGTTCTTTACCAAGTTGTACTGTTAATTCTGTCTTCTCTCTTCCTTTAGAACATGTACTGTGAACTTCCAGGGCTCTGAATATAAAACTTATTGCAATATCTTAAATGCCATGGCCCTGAAGAGTCAAGAGAAGTTGTCTGGGCAGGTAGTCTCTGTTCAAGCTGGGAGTTATGTTAAGCTAAATTGTGCCTTAGAGTCTACCCTACAAATTGAAGGTAGTTATAGGAAGCCTTACATATATCCCTGGGAAGGAATAAAGATAAAAGAAGGCATTACTGTATCACCCCCAGTGCCAGATACGATGGGATTTATCTTGCTTCTCTCACGTGGTCAGGATCAGGCCAGTTCAGGTAAGTGTCCTCTTTGCTCCCCAAACCAAAAGGTATTTTCCTGACACTCTTTATGAAATTGAGCATAAAACTCACCACTCTGTGGTCATAAATCTAATCATATCACACTTCTGATTTAAAACAAAGCCAAAAACAAAAGTAATGCAGTGACAGCTGTTCTCTGTTGAAATATCAAGTTTTGTATTCCTGAATGTGTCATATAGAGCAAAGGGTCCTTCCTCCCCCTTTAGTCTGATTCTCCATTCTGTCCTTAATATCACCCATAGCCCATCTGATATAATTTTGACATTTGTTCCCACCCAAATCTCATGTAGAATTGTAATTCCCAGTGCTTGAGGTGGGGCCTGGTGGGAGGTGTTTGGATCATGGGGGCGGATCCCTCATGGCTTGGTGTCTTCTTCATGATAGTGAGTTCTCACAAGATCTGGTCTCATAAGAGTGTATGGCACCTCTCCCCACCACACTTGCTTGTTCCTGCTTTCACCGTGTAACTTGCCTGTTCTCACTTTGCCTTCTGCCGTGATTGTGAGCTCCCTGAGGCTTCACCAGAAACTGAGCAGATGCCAGCACCATGCTTGTATAGCCTGCAGAACTGTGAGCCAATTAAACCTTTTTTCTTTATAAGTTCCCCAGACTCAGGTCTTTATTTTAAGCAATGCAAGAATGGGCTAATACACCATCCATGCAAAGTTCTTCCCCAGACCTTCCAGAAACCTGTAGGATCCTAGCATTTTCCTCATACCATTCCATCTGCATAGACTGCATCCCCAATAGCCTTTCTCTGCCTCCTACAACCCTCAGGTGGTATGTGCATTATGAAGCCTTCTCAGATTTCTCTAAGTAAGGCTAGCCTGTGCCTCAGTGTTTCCCAGTGGTATCTCTATGCCCCTGTATTACAGCATTTACCTCAGTGTTAACATTCTGAGTGGTGATACAGTAGTGCCCTCTTTTATCCTTATTCCCTCCCAGGGACATATGTCAGTACTGTAGAGTCAATTTTTGATGTCATGTCCTCTCCCCATCCCCACCCTAGCCTTCAACACTGTCAGCTCCTTCTCAGCAGGGAGGGTGTTCTTGGTATTGAAGTTTTCAGCACAGTGCTTGGCAAATAGTTGGCACTTAGCCAATAAACGCAGACTGAAACAAATACCATTGACATATTCTACACTCAGTGATACGGTTTGGCTCTGTGTCCCCACCCAAATCTCATATTGTAGCTCCCATAATTCCCACGTGTTGTGGAAGGGACCCGTTGGGGGATGAGTGAATCATGGGCGCGGGTCTTTCCTGTGCTGTTCTCATGATAATGAACGGATCTCACAAGATCTGATGGTTTTAAAAATGGGAGTTTCTTTGCACAAGCTCTCTCCTTGCCTGCTGCCTTCGACGTAAGATGTGACTTGCTCCTCCTTGCCTTTCGCCATGATTGTGAAGCTTCCCCAGCCGTGTGGAACTGTAAGTCCAATAAACCTCTTTCTTTTGTAAATTGCCTATCTCAGGTATGTCTTTATCGGCAGCGTGAAAACGGACTAATACAGTCAACATATCTAAAAATTAACTTAAAGACCCAGCAGCTTATCAGGTGCTGCCCTTTGGCCCCAGAATGTTCTCTTGGATAATATTTTGCCATCTTCAAGCAGGTAAAGAAAGTGCCAACCAAAGTTATTATGTATCTTCTGATAAGCAGGTTTTAATCCTTATTTGACCAGTTTTCATGGACAGATTGATTAGCCATTTCCTCTGTTTGCCACATACTTTCAACAGTCTTTGACTCACTAGTTTACATTTCTCATTCTGTTTAGATTAAGCTTTTGGCATTAAATTATTGCTTGGTTTAGTAATACTATGATTGTCATAAAAATCACTGCTATATTATTAGTTCATTTATTGTCATCAAATAAATTGAACAACATACTTGTATGTATAATACTGTGAATGCTAAAAGCCATTGAACTGTGCACCATTTTGAATACGTGAATTGTATGATATGTGAATTATGTCTCAATAAGGATGTTAAAAAATAACTCACACTTCCCAGCATCTAAGGACTAGGATAAAAAAATAAAAATTCATACTTTCTTGAGCATACTGATTATTGCTCACTGTACATCATTTTGTCCTTTCCCATTCACTTGCTAAGAAAGTGAGGTTCAGAAAGGAGAAGTGACCTGTTTGGCATGACAAAGTTGGTTATTGGTAGAATCAGAGCTGGGACCAAAGTCTCTTCATGCCCAGTCTAGAACTCATTTTGTTTTTATAATTTTGTCCCCATGTTGGCAGTTGTACAGTGGCATTTGAGGAAGTTTTACTGAGTCCTAACTCAGTATAAGGACACTTCTTCTGAGACTGTGGGTGAACCCTTGGACTTCCTAAAATGCTACTCTTTTTTGATTTTTAATTTTTATAGGTACACAGTAGGTGTATATATTTATGGGTTACATGATGTGTTTTGATACAGGCACGCAATGTATAATAATCACATCATGAAGAATGGGGTAAAATGCTATTATCATGCTGAAACCTTCTATGGTTATATTGATTGGAATTGCCCTTCCAGAAAAATTAAAATTGAAAAGTAGCACCATGGTGTATGTATAATTATAATGATTTCATTCATAAGATACATGATTTCATTCATAAGATACACAATTTCATTCATAAGATACAAAGGAAATTGGGGGATTTTTTTTTTTTTTTTTGTATTTATGAGAAACAAGGGAGAAGAGCTACCTGAACCTATTTAGGGTTTGGATTCAGGTGCAGGGGATTTCAGTCACAGCTTAGCACGCTTTTACTCTACCTTCCATATTGAGTCAGGATCCCAGGGGGAAAGTAAGTTGTGTAGCAGCCCCCGGAGTACTGCTCCTCACACCAGTTCTTTTCTTCATAATGCACTGGCTGCAAGACAGAGCGACAAAAACTTGAAGGAGACACAGAGAAAGCTATCTAACCTGGAATAAATCGAACAGTTTAGTAGGCTTTGTATTGTCAAACCAATGTATTTCGGAAATAGAGTTGCATTATCCTGATGTTTTAAAAGATATGTCTTTGGGTAGGTAAATGTCATAGGTAATAAGCTTCTAAGAAATTCAGATTTTAGAATGTTTTTTTTCATTTAGTTTCTTCATATCTTAAGTATTGTTCATAAATTGCAATAGTCTAATTCCATTTTTACTTTGGTCTTACCTATTAAAAAGTTTTAGTGCCTGATGGTTTCAAGAAAATTTTTTGAAAGGATTTATGCTTACTGGAGTGGCTGGATAGGAAAAAAGGGCAGAAAAATATGTCTGTTGAAGAAAAAGGATTATCAGGTTCATGTTTTGGTGGAGGTGAGCTTTCTTGAGGGAAGCTGAACAGACAAACTTACGTTTTTGTGGCAGGCAAGCACTTCTGTTGATGGTGGTATTTGTAAACGACCATTGGTCTGAAAAACTTGTTTTTGCCATGAACAGGCAAAACTGGCCAAGACTTTGTAAAGTTCAAATGCTTTTTTAAAGTAACCAAACAGAAGCTTTATCATTAAGCATTACTTCAAAAAGATAAAATCAACGTAGCAAGTTTTAAGAAAACAATTTTTTTAAATTAATTAATTAATTATTATTATTATACTTTAAGTTCTAGGGTACATGTGCATAACGTGCAGGTTTGTTACATATGTATACTTGTGCCATGTTGCTGTGCTGCACCCATCAACTTGTCAGCATCCATCAACTTGTCATTTACATCAGGTATAACTCCCAATGCAATCCCTCCCCCCTCCCCATATAGGCCCCGGTGTGTGATGTCCCCCTTCCCGAGTCCAGGTGATCTCATTGTTCAGTTCCCACCTATGAGTGAGAACATGCGGTGTTTGGTTTTCTGTTCTTGTGATAGTTTGCTAAGAATGATGGTTTCCAGCTGCATCCATGTCCCTACAAAGGACACAAACTCATCCTTTTTTATGGCTGCATAGTATTCCATGGTGTATATGTGCCACATTTTCTTAATCCAGTCTGTCACTGATGGACATTTGGGTTGATTCCAAGTCTTTGCTATTGTGAATAGTGCCGCAATAAACATACGTGTGCATGTGTCTTTATAACAGCATGATTTTCAATGCCATCCCCATCAAGCTACCAATGGGTTTCTTCACAGAATTGGAAAAAACTGCTTTAAAGTTCATATGGAACCAAAAAAGAGCCCGCATCTCCAAGACAATCCTAAGTCAAAAGAACAAAGCTGGAGGCATCACGCTACCTGACTTCAAACTATACTACAAGGCTACAGTAACCAAAACAGCATGGTACTGGTACCAAAACAGAGATATAGACCAATGGAACAGAACAGAGTCCTCAGAAATAATACCACACATCTACAGCCATCTGATCTTTGACAAACCTGAGAGAAACAAGAAATGGGGAAAGGATTCCCTATTTAATAAATGGTGCTGGGAAAATTGGCTAGCCATAAGTAGAAAGCTGAAACTGGATCCTTTCCTTACTCCTTATACGAAAATTAATTCAAGATGGATTAGAGACTTAAATGTTAGACCTAATACCATAAAAACCCTAGAGGAAAACCTAGGTAGTACCATTCAGGACATAGGCATGGGCAAAGACTTCATGTCTGAAACACCAAAAGCAACGGCAGCAAAAGCCAAAATTGACAAATGGGATCTAATTAAACGAAAGAGCTTCTGCACAGCAAAAGAAACTACCATCAGAGTGAACAGGCAACCTACAGAATGGGAGAAATTTTTTTTTTTTTTTTTTTTTTTTGAGACGGAGTCTTGCTCTGTCACCCAGGCTGAAGTGCAATGGCCGGATCTCAGCTCACTGCAAGCTCCGCCTCCCGGGTTTACGCCATTCTCCTGCCTCAGCCTCCCGAGTAGCTGGGACTACAGGCGCCCGCTACCTCACCCGGCTAGTTTTTTGTATTTTTTAGTAGAGACAGGGTTTCACTGTGTTAGCCAGGATGGTCTGGATCTCCTGACCTCGTGATCCGCCCGCCTCAGCCTCCCAAAGTGCTGGGATTACAGGCTTGAGCCACTGCGCCCGGCCAACAATGTTTGTTTTAAAGAGAGATTTTGAAAAATATTTTGTTTAAAATAATTGCAATCACACAGCTGACTTCGGACAGTCATTTGTAAAGCATCCTATTTACAAAGCATGATTATGAGGTTCCGCCTGATGGGTTAAGTGGCTCCAGGTCTTCTGTGGTATCACCATGCTACACCCCGTAGCACCTGACGGCTACATCCACCTCCTAAGCAAGCTTCCCTGGCTGTCTGCAACCAATGAGAAGAAAGGGTGGACTTTATCTTTCACTGTGTCTTGTTCCCAGGAATTTCTTCCTTCCACAAAATAGACACCAAAGCAAAAATAAAACAAGCGGCCCTCTCCATGCCAAGAGCAAACAAGAACAGGACCAACTTATTTTTATCATCAGGAATTAATCATCCACACCCTTATTAGGAAAAGGGACTTTCTCAAATGAAAAATGATCAGCCTTTTTCAAAATATGAGGACAAACGCTTTCCTCTCCAACTGAAGTTCCCCAAACTCCCATCTCACGAGTTGTTGGAGGAACTTCAATTAACAAACTGCTCTAGCCTGGGAGTGTCTCAGAATGCAACTTCAAAAAGCTTGAATATCTACCAGGGTGAAATCTCTTGAATGGCTTTTTTTTTTTTTTTTTTTTAATCAACTCCACACTCTTTATTCTCCAAATCTCTACCACTGAATGGCATTTTTAAACAGAAAACTAATAATTTTTAACAGATGTTAAGTGCTTTTTCTGGTGAGTATATACTGTATTTTTTGTTTTGATACTTTACTCAATATCCTTGAGCCTGGAGGCTATGCCTATATTTAAACTTGCTAAATGGTATATGAAAGCAAAAAAACAAAACAACAACAACAACAAAAAAGCAAAGCATATTCCTCATTCATATTGTTTCCCTAATTGTTCTAGTTTATTTGCTGAGAAACAATTCCAAGAAACATCAAGAGCATGTGTTTCGCCTGTATCAAGTACAGAAGATCTGCAACGGTGGGGCAAGGAGGGAGGGAGAGAATTTTGCTTTAAAATAGTGAACAAAAATGACAAATTTGAAAGACACAGCAACTTGACCAGGAGGAAGCAAGTCACTCCAAAGCTAAGCAAAGTAAGTGTTAGAGTAATAGGGCTAAGTCATGTAGCTGCTCAACTAGATTATGGTATATACTTACAGAGATTTGGATTTAAGAGGCTTAACAAGTTAAACATTCTCAGCCTCCTCATTAGACTTTTTTCATGCATTAACTGCTCATTTGTACATTGGTCTCTATTGTCTTCAAATGCTTCACAGATAACTGGATTTAATAATCACTTTCAAAAGGTGGCATAGTCTATGTCAAAATATTAAAAACTTAACAGTCTGATGAATGTCATGAGAATGCCAATTCATCATTTTAAATATTGATGAGGGAGGTGATTATGGGTAATTGTTATGAGTACTTTGGGCCCTCTGACTGTCACCAAATGCCCCCTACCCTGCCCCCATCCCACCTTTAACCACCTTAGAATTCTACTTGATTCATTTGAAGATCACCATTTTTTCAGGCTACTTCCAAAGGTGTCTAGAAAACTCAACTGGCAGACAGACAGCCAGCCTGTCTTCTTTACATCTCTCATGTTCAAGGGTAAAACAAGGCAGAAAAGGGGCCATGCAGGAGTAGGGGCAGGTAATCTTATTTTTTAACTGTGGGGGATGGGGTAGGTATAGGTTTATGTACAGGAGTGAGACTCTGCCCTTTTTACAAGATCACCAAAGAGGGGAAAAAGCCCTTTTCATCCTCATCCTGGCTGCCGGGATCTAGGATCTTCCTATGGGTAGTAGAAGCTCCCCTCTTTTACCCTCCTAACAGAACTGGAAGCAGAGTGACCCAATGCCCTCTTCCAAGAAGAAACTCTGACTTCAGGGACAATGTAGCACCACCTAAACCATAGCATGTTGCAAGGTCCCTGACCCGCCACCAGCACAGCCAGGACCCACACTCTCTGGAACCACTTGTAAATTGACCAGTCCTGTGTAGATGCCTCTCCAAATATATTGGGAAAAACATGAACTTCAGGACCCCAACTTGCATCAACCTATCCCTGCTAGCCCCTTGGGGACAAAGAAAGATCTCTCACCCTTAGTATAGGGTTGGGAAGCAGCCTTACCTCCAGAGCTTCTGGGGAACCCAGAACCTTGGCATAGAGTTCACAAAGTTTCTTCAACCTGTGAACGAGAAGAGGCAAAAGTGAAAATAAAGGCAAGAAGGGAAGGAAAGAAAAAGTGGGAAAGAGGCATTTATCCCCTTATAAAAAAGACTCCACGAGCCATTGATTCCACGCCAACATTTCATTTTAATTTTTCAAAACAAGGCATTTTGTTCCATTTCAGATGTCTTAAATCTTTGAGGTCACAAATACTAATCACACAGGATTGCTGGTAAGTCTTCAAGAAAGTAAAGTGATGCATTGCCTGAATTACGGTATTATTTTATTATTTTAAATCCAGGAGCCCTTTTGTTTATGAACAAAATGTTTATGAAACAAATGTTTATGAAAATGACTAAGTTCTTCTCCTTCCCTCTCTTCCTTCTCTCTCTTTCTGTCTTTTTCTTTGTTTTTATACAAATGAAGTAACTTGCTGCAAGCAGAGGAATGGCTAGAAACAGCTAAGAAATAAGTACAGAAGTAGAACCAAATATATAAGGAAATTTAGAATTCATAAAGGTGGACATTTTAAGCCCACAGGGAAAAGACATTTTTCAATGAAATGGCACTGGGACAAACAGCTGCCCATGAAAGAAATAAAGTTGGATGCTTACATTATTTTCTTACACCAAAGTATATTTCAGAAGGATCAAAGATTTATATATAACAGGTAAAACCATAAAACGAATGGAAGAATGGGTGATTTCTAAAAAAATTATCTTGGAATGAGAAAGTCTTTTCTATGCATGATAGATACTCAGAAACTATGGTTTTAAAATGGATAAATTTAACTACATAAAAAGATAAAATTTTATTATAGTATAAAATGAATAAGCCATAAACGGGATCAAAAGGCAAAGTGCGAAAAGATTTGTTCCAGGCATTGGAAACCCAGCAGTGAGCCAATCAGACAAAACATCCTACCTTCATGATCTTATATTCTAGTGGGGATATTTCTAGGGAAGAGGACCAGGCAGACGGCTACAGCCCTGGCCATGTGCAGAGGTAACACTGGTCATGGAGGAGAACCCTGATGGAATCGGAAAGCATGCATCATAATATAATTCAGGAGCTCTTTCCTGGTAAATACGTTATTAGCAGTGGTGTGGGAATAAATAATTGGCAGTGGTGAACACTAATTGCAAGAAGAAAGTGCCACCTCCAGAGAAATTAGTCCCTTTGTATCTATAGTCCGTAATTGTTATGCATCATTCATGTACTATGTACAGCAGACTTCCCCACAACACAGTAATTTTTCTACCTGGTTTATCTCTTTCACAAGCAAATTTTCAGTCCCTGGGTTATATCCATTTTCATATTCTCCATAGCCCCTAGCATAGTGTCTTATGTACAATAAACTCAATAAATATTAATTTGAAAACTTTGGTTCTTAAGTTATCAGCACTATGTCTTTTACAACAAGACCCTTATAATTAACATAGCAAACAAGTAGCATTGGCAATACACATATAATTAGGCAGTCTGTAAGTTAAAAAGTTAAGTAAAAATGAAAGGCAGGCAACTAGGTAGAAAAGAAGGAAAGAAGGAGAAAAGGGAGGGAGGGACAGAGTCGGGGGAAAGGAAGGAAGAAATGAAAGAAGCAGCACTTCTTTTGTTACCTTTCCTCTTTGGTGAGACGTGCCAGTTTTCTAGCTTTGTGGGCTAGGATAAATCTAAAACATATAAACAAGAAAAAGGGGAGAAATTAATGGTTGCTTTCATCCTAGCCTCATTTTTGTAGCTACACATGTGCCCAGTTTACACAGTTAAAAGTCTACCAAAAGAAACAAACTATATACTAACTTATCTTACGTTCAAAGTTTTTGATTTACATGTCAAATTTCTGACACTGAAGAGCACTTTCTAACTTCAAGGAGTCAAGTGACTAGAAGTAGATGACTGGCCATGATTTTTGCCTTGGATAACACTATGGCTGACCTACTTCCCCTCACCCAGCTGGTGGTCAATAAGAATAATCCTTGAGCCTCAAATGCCCACTTAAGGCTATGTCTGAGCCTTTCAATTTCATCCAGTCCTTGCTCTTTGGTTTTGTCTCCACCGTGGTGTCTCCCTAGCACCCAATCTTCTAGATTCCATCTCAATTTCTAGCTCCATGATTGCCTTCAACTTACAATTGGCTTTGATCTCCCTGTTCTGACTGTTGGCTCTCTCTGAGATAAACTCATACATGTCCCAGGGCCCATCTTAATTTTGGATACTCCAGGTCACCACCTCTCTGGGCCAGAACATCCTGGTCTTCCCTTCCCATGTGCTGGTCTTCCCTGGAAAGCTGAAGACTAGGCTGGTCTTGGCTCTTCTCTACTGAGACTCAGAAATCTCAGCATCCCACTTAAGTAACATGGATGCCCACACAGCCTCCATAAGAAGTCTTTTAGTAAAACACCCCAAGTCAGGTCTTTTTATCATGCCTTCAACAAAAGATGGGTCACCAAAATGTTTCTACTCCCAACACTAAATACTAATAGAAAATTAACACAATAATTTAAAAATGTTATTGGTATTCTGCTTCCTACCTAGATATTTATTCATTGGAAGACATTATTTAGAAAAGAACCAGTAATAATTTTTATACTGCCGAATTTGAAAAATAGTGCCACTGGGTAAAAAAAAAAAAAAAAAAAAATCACTTAACAAAGTTTGGGGCACATTTGTTAATAGTATGTGATTACCTTGTCAACACTGAATAGCAACCACAACACCATAAATGTGCCTTACCCCATTATGGCGGCATAGTTGCCTTCAGGTTTGGTATCATCCAATGTGTAGGCAACTGGAGCTTCCTCTCCATCAATAATCATGGTTCCACAGTAATCTTAGAGAACAGCAAAATGGAAGAGCATATTCATCACTCTATCAAACTATCCATTGCAGATATAATGAAGTGCATGTTTTTAAACTTGAGAAGCCCAAAGGCCAAATATAGCATGTCATACTCCAAACATATGAAGGCAAACCAAACTGATGTCAAAGGAGGGCTAAGTAGCCAGCATTTTTGGAAAAAAATCAAACCATAAGCTCTTTTCTGCGAAGAATAAAGCATATGATATTAGGAATTCATCTAGGTCACCATTTAATGAAAACTGGTTTTCCTTGCAGTTAATACTTGGGCTTCCTGTTTTCTCTTTCATAAGAAATCAGAATAAATCCAAAGATGTATAAAGGAAATACCAGTTCATTACTGTAAAAAAGAAGAGACTGAACACTGACATTTTATGAGAAGTCACTTATTCTAAGTAGTTCTTTATTATCTGAAGGCAGTGTTTAGAGGAAAATTTATAGCACTAAATGCCCACAAGAGAAAACAGGGAAGATCTAAAATTGACACTCTAACATCACAATTAAAAGAACTATAGAAGCAAGAGCAAACACATTCAAAAGCTAGCACAAGACAAGAAATAACTAAGATCAGAGCAGAACTGAAGGAGATAGAGACACAAAAAACCCTCCAAAAAATCAATGAATCCAGGAGCTGTTTTTTTGAAAAGATCAACAAAATAGATAGCCCACTAGCCAGACTAATCAAGAATAAAAGAGAGAAGAATCAAATAGATGTAACAAAAAATGATAAAGGGGATATTACCACCGATCACACAGAAATACAAACTACCATCAAAGAATACCATAAACACCTCTACGCAAATAAACCAGAAAACCTAGAAGAAATGGATAAATTCCTGGACACATACACCCTCCCAAGACTAAACCAGGAAGAATAAAACAATAACAAGTCCTGAAATTGAGGTAATAATTAATAGCCTACCAACCAAAAAAAGCCCAGGACCAGACAGATTCACAGCCGAATTCTACCAGAGGTACAAAAAGGAGCTGGTACCATTCCTTCTGAAACTATTCCAAACAATAGAAAAAGAGGGACCCCTCCCTAACTCATTTTATGAGGCCAGCACCATCCTGATACCAAAGCCTGGCAGAGACACAACAAATAAAGACAATTTTAGACCAATATCCCTGATGAACATCGATGTGAAAATCCTCAATAAAATACTAGCAAACTGAATCCAGCAGTACATAAAAAAGCTTATCCACCATGATCAAGGCGACTTCCTCCCCGGGATGCAAGGCTGGTTCAACATACGCAAATCAATAAACATAATCCATCATGTAAACAGAACCAATGACAAAAACCACATCATTATCTCAATAGATGCAGAAAAGGCCTTCGATAAAATTCAACAGCGCTTCATGCTAAAATCTCTCAATAAACTAGGTACTGATGGAACGTATCTCAAAATAATAAGAACTATTTATGACAAACCCATAGCCAATATCATACTGAATGAGCAAAACCTGGAAGCATTCCCTTTGAAAATTGGCACAAGACAAGGATGCCCTCTCTCACCACTCCTATTCAATATAGTATTGGAAGCTCTGGCCAGGGCAATCAGGCAAGAGAAAGAAATAAAGTATCCAAATAGGAAGAGAGGAAGTCAAATTGTCTCTGTTTGCAGATGACATGATTGTATACTTATCATCTGGAGGCAGAGCAGAGAGGACATGTGTAACTAAAATTCAGAGAATCCCAAACCCTCATTTCAAACATGCCTTCCAAAGACTCATTCCCCCGTCAAGAACAACTGGAGAAACAATTGCAGCTTATCCTAGATAAGAGTGTCTTCCTCAGTTCCCTCCTGAACAAAATACAGGCACACCTCAAAGATAATGTGGGCTTCATTTCAGATAAAGGAAATAAAGTGAATATAGTAATAAAGCAAATTGTGTCAAAGAAATTGCTCGGTTTCCCAGTGCATATAAGTTATATCTACACTACACTGTAGTCTATTAAGTGTGTAATAGAATTATGTCTAAAATATGTACATAATTTAAACATACTTTATTACTAAAAAAGCTAACAATCATCTGAGCCTTGAGTGAGTTGTAATCTTGTTGCTGGTGGAGGGGCTTGCTTCTATGTTGATGGCTGCTGACTGATCAGGGTGGTGGCTGCTGAAGGTTGGTGTGGCTGTGGCAATTTTAAAAAAGAAGACAACAATGAAGTGTGCCACATCAATTGACTCTTTTTTTTAAGAAAAATTTCTCTGGAGCCTGTGATGCTGTCTGATAGCATTTCACCCACGGTAGAACTTCTTTCAAAATTGGAGTCAATCCTCTCCAACCCTGTCACTGCTTTATCAACTAAATTTATGTAATATTCTAAATCCTTTCTTGTCATTTCAACAATGTTCACAGCATCTTCACCAGGAGGAGTTTCCATCTCAAGAAACCACGTTCTTTGCACATCCACAAGAAGCAACTTCCCCATTCAAGTTTTGTCATGAGATGGCAGCAATTCACTCACATCTTCAGGTTCCACTTATGATTCTAATTCTCTTGCTATTTTCACCATATCTGCAGTTACTTCCTCCACTGAAGTCTTGAACCCCTCAAAGTCGCTCATGAGGATTGGAATCAACTTCTTTCGAACTCCTGTTAATGTTGATATATTGACTTCCTTCCATGAATCACGAATGTTTTTAATGGCATTGACAATAGTGAACTCTTTCCAGAAGGTTTTCAATTTACTTTGCCCAGATCCATCAGACAGGCAGGAGGACTGTAAGGCAGGTATAGCCTTACAAAATGTATTTCTTAAATAATAAGACTTGAAAGTTGAAATTACTCCTTGATCCATGGGCTGCAGAATGGACATTATGTTAGCAGGCATGAAAACAACAATAATCTCCTTGTACATCTCCATCAGAGCCCTTGGGTGACCAGGTGCATTGTCCATGAACAGTAACATTTTGCGGAATCTTTTTTCTTCTTAGCAACAGGTCTCAAGAGTGGGCTTAAAATATTCAGTAAACCATGCTATAAATAAATAGGCTGTCATTCAGGCTTTGTTGCTGTTTGATAGCAATTATAGACCACAGGCAGAGTAGACTTAGCATAATTATTAAGGATCCTAGAATTTCCTGAATGGTAAGTGGACATTGACTTCAACTTAAAGTCCCAGCTGCATTAACTCCTAACAACAGAGACAGCCTGTCCTTTGAAGCTTTGAAGCCAGGTACTGACTTCCTTTCTCTAGCTATGAAGGTCCTAGATGGCATTTTCTTCCAATATAACGCTGTTTGGTCTACATCAAAAAACTTTTGTTTCCGGTCGGGTGTGGTGGCTCTTGCCTATAATCCTAGCACTTTGGGAGGCCGAGGCGGGTGGATCACTTGAGGTCAGGAGTTCAAGACCAGCCTGGCCAACATGGTGAAACCCCGTCTCTACTAAAAATACAAATATTAGATGGGTGTGGTGGCGTGCGACTATAACCTCAGCTACACAGGAGGCTGAGGCAGGAGAATCACTTGAACCCAGGAGTCGGAGGTTGCAGTGAGCCGAGATCATGCCCCTGCACTCCAGCCTGGGTGAAAGAGCGAGACTCCATCTCAAAACAAAACAAAACAAAACAGTCTGTTGTTTAATGTAGCCACCTCTTTCAATGTTCTTAGGTAGAACTTCTGGATAACTTGCTGCAGTTTCTTCATCAGCCCTTGCTGTTTCGCCTTGCACTTTTATGTTATGGGGAGAAGGCTTCTTTCCTTAAACTTCATGAACCAACTTCTGCTAGCTTCACACTTTTCTTCTGCAGCTTCAACTTCAATTGAAGAGAGTTGGGGGCCTTGCTCTGGATCTAGGCTTTGGCTTAAAGGAATGTTGTGGCTGGTTTGATCTTCTATTCAGACCATTCAGACTTTCTCTATATCAGCAACAAGGCTGTTTTACTTTCTTATCATTCATATGTTCACTGGAGTGCACTTTTAATTTCCTTCAAGAATTTTTCTTTTGCATTTACAACTTGGGTATTTGGCACAAGAGGCCTAGCTTTCAGCCTATCTCAGCTTACGATATGCCTTCCTCACTAAGCTTAATCATTTCTAGTTTTTGATTTAAAGCAAGAGATGTGCAGCACTTTCTTTCACTTGAACACTGGGGAGACCACTGTAGGGTCATTCACTGGCCCTATTTCATTACTGTTGTGTCTCAGGGAATAGGGATATCCAAGAAGATGGAGAGATCTGGGGGAACAGTTGGTTGACTGAGCAGTCAGAATACACACAGCGTTTATCAATTAAGTTTGCCATCTTATATGAGTGCTGTTTATGAAACTCCAAAACAATTACAATAGTAACATCAAAGGTGATCACTGATCACCATGACAAACATAATAATAATGAAAGTTTGAAACATTGTGAGAATTACCAAAATGTGACACAGAGACACGAAGTGAATACACGCTGTTGGAAAAATGATGCCAATAAACTTGCTCAATGCAGGGTTGCCACAAACCTTCAATTTGTAAAAAGTGCAATTATCTGTAAAGTGCAATGAAGTGAAGTTCAATAAAAAGAGGTGTGCCTGTATATACAATTTCAAAAGACGGTAACAGGGCACTAGTGAAAATGTCAGGGCAGAGTCTGAAATGTTATAACAATATATTACTGCAGTGTACCACTCCTCCTGCTCTATCATTTCCTTGCAAAATTGAGGTTGTTTGAATAAAATCATTGTGGAAGACTCAGCGGCAAATGTTGTATAGAAAACCCAACAAGAAGATTTCAAAATAAGGAAGAAAGAACAGAGAAAGGACCTCCCCAACCTGTGTGCATATATGTGTGTAAGCAGACAAACCAGGAAGCCTTTTAAAGGGAACTTGTCTCTTTCTCTCCTCCTGCACCCCGCCCCACTGTGCACCTGTTAGAATCAATGTCCCAATCAGCCACTGGCTTGAGGGGTGCTTGAATGTCCTTCAGATGTGCTGGGGCAGGAAAAGATGTTGAGAAAGACTGAAGTATGTGAAGAAGAAATGTTTAAAGTCTAAGAACTCAAGATTTAAAAATACAAGAGAACCATCTTAGGAATCCCCTGTTATAAGAAGGCAAGAGAGAGAGGAGACAAATAGGACAAGATATGATCAAAGAACATGTGCATACTGATCATGTAGGGATCGGCTGGACAGGACCAGCATAGGACGCCAGGCTGGCCAAGGTGGAGATACTGCTTTCTCGATGGAGGGGCTCCTTGGACACTTCCTTTTCAGAGTGAATCTGGCCTCTGAGTCAAGTGGGTGCACTTAGTGGAGGTGAAGGACAAGGGGCAGAGAGGAAAGTCATGTTCATGCCAGGACAAGCTATGCAGCACAGAAGGGATTTCTGCCACTTGCAGATAGAAAGCTCAAGAGTCCCACCCATGCACAAAAAACATCTCATCAGCTTTGTAGGGCCTTACTCTTAGAAAAAGAGAAGTGATATTCAAGGACATCCAAACACTTAAAGAAGTTATTAAAGAATAAAGGCAAAGACAAAAGCAGAAACAAATTCACAACTAACAAGAAAACCAGAAAAGCTATGGGGGATGGGGTAGGTAGGGGGAGGGATCCAATAATTCAGGTAGTAGAAGAAATTTTCCCCAAGGTGCTAACTTTCTCAGAGAGAAACAAAGCCATTGTAGCTCTGGGAGGTAACAAAGAGGCATGTTCAGAATAAAATAATTCAATAGAAGCTTTTGTAATGTAGGAGTGTGGAGACAGGAGCTTTGATGAGATGATAATCACATTCATCTGGATGAATAACTGAAGAAGTTTACCAAGGACAAAATTAAAGGAAAAAAATAATAAGGGAATGTCCTACCTAACATAGTATAACATATTGTAAACATATTATAAAGCTACAGATATTAAAACAGTACAATGCTGTCATAGGATTAGAT
The DNA here is from genome assembly GCF_003255815.1 of Theropithecus gelada. Classification (NCBI taxonomy): domain Eukaryota; kingdom Metazoa; phylum Chordata; class Mammalia; order Primates; family Cercopithecidae; genus Theropithecus; species Theropithecus gelada. Next base: position 15,485,953 of record NC_037689.1, on the reverse strand, counting down.
AATATAAACCTGTGCTTTCCAAAGTGGGAGTGTACACCTAGACTGCACATCTAGATAGTGGAAGAAAATACTAGAGATTCTAGTTTTTCAATTTAAGCTTTTTAAAAAGTCTACTTTTCAAATGTTTTATAGTTACAACGATACAGTTTTTCAGAGGTACTTGTGTATAATTAAGGAATACCTATAATGGTAGTTTATGTCTACATTTTTTAGTAAGTAGAGCTGCAAAAATATTTAGAACCCAGTGACGAAGATCAGTGGAACAGAAAGAATCCATATATAGAATGTAGTAGGGGGAACCATCTTATGACAAATCATTAAAAACTGATTCACTGGTAAAAAATATTTGCAATATAAACAGAAAAAAACTTTAATGAGCAAAAGTAATTTACAAAATGATACCTTGTTAATGATAAAAATTACAAATTATAGATAAATGAGGTAATTTCTCCTACCCGATTGACAAAAAATTTTTAAATATTATTAGCTGGTGTCTTAGACTGCTGGTGTTGCTATAAAGGGATACCTGAGACTGGGTAATATACAAAGGAAAGAGGATATTTATTTGGCTCATGGTTCTACAGACTGTACAAGAAACATGGCGCCAGCATCTGCTTCTCATGAGGGCCTCAGGAAGCTTCCACTCATGGCTGGAGGTGAAGAAGAGCTGGCGTGTGCAGATCACTTGGTGAGATGGGAGGCAAGAGAGAGGGGAGGGAAGCGCCAGGCTCTTTTTAACAACCAGCTCTCATGGGAACTGACACAGCAAGGACTCACTTATTACCTCAGGGAGAAGGACGGCACCAAGATGTTCAGGAGGGATCTGCCCACAAGACCCAAACACTTGCTTTTAGGCCCCACCTCCAACATTGGGGGTCAAATTTCAACATGAGATTTGGAGAAGACAAACATGGAACTTATATCAACTGGCAAGGATGTGAGAGGACAGAAACCCTAACAAAAATTTCACAGGTCTACCCAAATCAATTGACTTGATAATTCCATCCTACAGCATTTATCAAAAAGAAATGCTCCTATACAAATATGTAGAGCTAGATGGATGATGCTGTTTATTGCGGCATGGTGTATAATAGCAAAAACTTGGAAACACGAAAAATGACTATCAACAGCAGATGTCTTGGGCAAATTCTGATGAGGCACACAATGATATACTGGTTATTCAGTTGTATAAAGGGGGTAGATTTAAATGTACTGCTTTGGAGAGATGTCCATGGCGTATTGTTAACAGGAAAAAGCAAATTTCAGTATGATATGTATGATGTGTGATTTTTTTAAAAAACATGTTTTTGGAAAAATATATTAACATATTTATTTAAAATTAAAGTTATATTTGTATAAAATATGTATTATATTATTTAACATGTATTTCCAGTACATATAGTTCTCTCTACATATATGTAGGGATGCTCACACACATATATTTAAAGTACAGGTTGAGTATCCCCATCCCTTATATGAAATGCTTGAGACAAGAAGTGTTTCAAATTTTGGCTCTTTTCAGATTTTGGAATTCTTGCATATACATAATGAGATTTGAGGGTGAGACCCAAGCCCAAATACCAGATTCATTTATGTTTCAAATACATCTTATATACATAGTATGAAGGTAATTTTATACAATATTTTAATAATTTTGTGTGAGAAACAAAGTTTTGACTGTGACCTATCACATGAGGTCAGGTATGGAATTTTCTACTTGAGACATCATGTCGATGCTTCAGAAGTTTCAGAATTTGGAGCATTTTGAATTCTGAGTTTTCAGATTAGGGATGTGAAACTTGTATTACCTATGCATACAGTAAATCTTTAAGGATAAACAAACTACATTTTTAACAGCGGCCCTATAGGGGGAGGAACAATAGAAGAGAAACATTTTTCACACACTTTTGTTTTTTGAAAGTTTTATGGTCATTATATTTACTTCTGTAATTTAGAAAAACAGGTATAGCTTCTGCCATTGAAAACATAAATTGATATAAATTAGACGTAAATATTTAAGGGAAAATAGAAATGGTTCATAGATGAACAAAAGCAAGGAGACCACAAGAATTCAATGCATTGCTAACAGCCTCCCCCTTCCACAGAAGTGGGCTAGAATGAGGGGCTGATGCATCCCGTGTAGGGTGGAGTGCTGACGGTGAGGGCGGCTAGACAGGATGTCTCGGTGGAAGGCCAGCAAAAAATAGGAGGCCCGTCCTTGCAAATTCACAAAGATGTTACACACTAAGAGATTGGGAAGCATTTCCTGGGATAATCAATCTAAAAGCAATCAGGTGCTCTTACCACACACAGGAGGTGACCATGTGAGGAAATGGATATGTTAATTTGCTTGACCATAAATCATTTCACTATGTACATGTGTATCAAAACATTATGAAGTACACCTTAAATATCTACAATTAAAAAGAAAATAAAAGCAGTGTTTAGCATGATGCTGGGATTGTGTGGGGGTGTGGAGGGGAGAAGCAATCAAGAGTTGGCTACCGCTGTCTGTATCAAAATACAAAACTTACCTTCTCTTTAATAACCCAAGCCACACCGAACATGTAAAACAAAACAAAGCAACATAAAACCAAAACTCTGGTGATTACTGACTGTGTGCCTGATATGTGCTAATCACTGTGCTGGATTGTTGGGGCTGCATAATTCATACCCTTCTATCTTGTTACCTCATATTGACTGAGCTTCTATGTTACTAGTTAATTACAGTGTCTTTGGCAGTGATGTTGATAGTCTGGTGCAAAGCAAAGATCTTGTTATAAGAGTGAACTTTAGATTTCATTTCAGAAGCTTTCAAATAAGTGTCATTGAATACACTTATCAATGTAACAGGAATCATATTGGATGTGAGTCTGGAGCCCTACTTGGTGTTTCTATAATAGCCTAGAACTCAATACATTGTTGTGCAATTACCAGTTTACATGACTGTCTTCCTCCCGAGTCTGGATTTTCTGGGCAAGGAAAAGTGCCTTTGAATTCTCAATGCCTAGCACTGTGTCTGGCATACAATAGGTGCCCAGTTGAAGAAATACATTAAAGTTGTAACTCAAAAGAAATCTCAAATGCTTTGGTGAGGCTATCTCATGTCAACAAACTTTTTTTTTTTTTTTTTTTTTGAGATAGAGATGAAGTCTCACTCTGTTGCCCAGGCTGAAGTTCAATCATAGCTCATTCACTGTATCCTCCACCTCCTGGGCTCAAGCAATCCTCCAGTCTCAGCCTCCTGAGTAGCTGGTACTATAGGTATGCACCACTATGCCTTGCCCACAATCATTTTTTAAAAGTCTTATGCAAGGCTCATTACCAACAAGGACCAAGTCAGATTTTGAGGGTGGAGATCTTGGGTTTTCTTTTTGATACTAGTGCCTAACAACTTGCCTGGCACATAGCAGGCCTAAGATAAAGATTTGCAGGCATGAATGGAAAGTTACAGTTCCTCTCCATAAATAAAGGCACTCACACTCATTAAGAGAAGACTGTATTCCTGGTCCTAAACCTTATCTACTTGCCAGCAGCCAGTCATTTAAAATGGGTGACCTGGGTCACAAGAGGAAGTAATTCAGCACCAGTGTGTTACAGCCATTAGATTCAAAGACTAAAATGACAGGGCTCTTTGTGGTGGATCGCTGCACTGACTTTGCAAACAGTAGATTACTTGCTCAACTGATGCACCCATCCAATAGCAGTCCTAAACATGATTATCTGCAACGTGGAGAATGAAGAGCCTGTGATGCAGCTGAAAAAGAGTAGTATACAAGAAAAAGCACCCTAAGGCAAAATTGTGGCACTTTCCCCATTTGCCTCCAACCTTCTTTCCGCAGTCTTGCTCCTCCTTGGAGTACATCCTGCCCTTCACCCTCAGTCTTAGATACTGACTCTTCTTACATGGCCTCCACTTGGAAGAAAAGTGGGTGCTATAACAGCAAATATGACAAGATTCTAGCATTGTGCTGTCTGTGTGTGGCTACTTGCATTTATATTTAAAGCAATTAAAATTAAATAGAATTCTTATGCCTGTAATCCCAGCACTTTGGGAGGCCGAGGCAGGTGGATCACGAGGTCAGGAGACCGAGACCATCCTGGCTAACACGGTGAAATCCCGTTTCTACTAAAATTACAAAAAATTAGCCAGGTGTGGTGGCATGCACCTGTAATCCCAGCTACTTGGGAGCTGAGGCAGGAGAATTGCTTGAACCCGGGAGGCAGGGGTTTCAGTGAGCCAAGATCGCACCACTGCACTCCAGCCTGGGCAACAGAGCAAGACTCCATCTCAAAAATAAATAAATAAATAAATAGAATTTTAAAACCTGATTCCCAAGTCTCACTAGCTATATTTCAAGTGTTCAGTACCCACATGTGGCTAGTGACTGGTGCTAGTGTATTAAAGCAGCTCTAGAACATTCCCATCATTGTAGAATCCAGCACCTCAGTGAGCATCCCTGTAATATTCTACCCAGTTGAGTAGTACACTTGTTGAAATGTGCAAATGAATAAATGAATTTAATTTAATATGGTAGAATCGACACTAGTGAGAGAGAGCCAAGAAATTTTCAGAATCCCAACCTTTGTGATTGGCTTTATAAACCCATACTTTAAAACACTGAATTGGAAAAGACGACTCACCTTTTTTCACAAGATTTTGTGGGAGGATTAAATAAACATTTTGTTGATTTACAAAGAGTTGGTTATATTCTAAGGAAAGTTAATTCCATGAGTTTGTGCCAATATATTTTATTTAAAAGAATTGTCCTTAGAATCTAGATTAACATTTTATGTCCAGTATTCTAACAAAACAGTTACATGCAAATACATGTCTTTAAGTTTCAAAAGCAATTGCAACAAAAACAAAAATTGCCAAGTGGGACCTAATTAAACTAAAGAGCTTCTACACAGCAAAAGAAACTATCAAGAAAGTAAACACACAGCCTACAAAATGGGAGAAAATATTTGCAAACTATGCCCCTGACAAAGGTCTAATATCCAGAATCTATAAGGAACTTAACAAGCAAAAACCAAATAACCCTATTAAAAAGTAGGCAAAATGCTTGAACAGACACTTCTCAAAAGAAGACATACAAGTGGCCAAAAAGCATATCAAAAAGAGCTCTACATCACTAATTATCAGATAAATGCCAATCAAAACCACAATGAGATATCATCTCACACCAGTCAGAATGGCTATTATTAAAAAGTCAAAAAATAAGAGATATTGGAGAAAAAGGAGCACTTATGCACTGTTGGTGGAAATGTAAGTTAGTTCAGTCACTGTGAAAAGAAATTTGGAGTTTTCTCAAAGAACTAAAAATAGAACTATCATGCGACCCAGCAATCTCATTATTAGGTATATACCCAAAGGAATATAAATTGTTCTACCAGAAAGCCACATGCACTCATATGTTCATCACAACACTACTCACAATAGCAAACATGTGGAATCAACATAGGTGCCCATCAAAGGTGGATTAGATAAAGAAAATGTGGGCCGGGCGCGGTGGCTCAAGCCTGTAATCCCAGCACTTTGGGAGGCCGAGACGGGCAGATCACGAGGTCAGGAGATCGAGACCATCCTGGTTAATATGGTGAAACCCCGTCTCTACTAAAAAGTACAAAAAACTAGCCGGGCAAGGTGGCGGGCGCCTGTAGTCCCAGCTACTTGGGAGGCTGAGGCAGGAGAATGGCGTGAACCTGGGAGGCGGAGCTTGTAGTGAGCTGAGATCTGGCCACTGCACTCCAGCCTGGGCGACAGAGCGAAACTCCGTCTCAAAAAAAAAAAAAAAAAAAAAAAAAAAAAGAAAATGTGGTATGGATATACCACGGAATACTATGCAGCCATAAAAAAGAACGAAATCATGTTCTTTGCAGCAACATGGATGCAGCTCGAGGCTATTATCCTAAGTGAATCAATGCAGAAACAGAAAACCAAATACCGCAAGTTCCCACTTATAAGTGAGAGCTAAGCATGGGGTACATATGGATATAAAGATGAAAATAATAGACACTAAGCACTACTAAAGGGGGAGGTAAGGAGTAGGCAAGAGTTGAAAACCTACCTATTGGGTACTATGTTCACTACCTGGGTGACAGGATCATTCATACCCCAAACCTCAGCATCATGCAACATATCCATGTAACAAATCTGCACATGTACCCCTGAATCTAAAATAAAAGTTGGCTTTTTTTTTTTAAATGCATGCCTTAGCCACAAGTTTCTTGGACCTTCTTCTAAAGGTTTTTATATAAGGAAAGTACTCACCCTTTTTCCTCCAGAAAGGCTCTTTATAATAAACTATACACTTGATGACTGAACCCAAAGGCACACGAGTGATCATCTGGTTTCTCATCATTGGCAGAGGGGGATTGAAGTGAATCTTCATGCCCAGAGTAGGAGGAATAGCACTAATCACATATTTAGCCTGAAAGAAAAGCAGCACGGTTAAACGTTGTTGCCCTGTGTCTTTTGTTTTTTCCCAATGATTCCCTCTCATTCTACCGTTGTCCCTTTTCAGTCTCTTAAAGAAGTGACAAGGATTTTGTTGAAACCTAAAGTAGCCTTTATTGTTCCTTAGTTCAAAACCGCCAGTGACTTTCCATTGCACTTAGAGTCAAAGCCAAGTTTCTCACCATCATCGCCAAGGCCACACGTGAAATGGGCCCATTAAATCACTGATCTCACCTCCTGTTACTTTTGCCCTCACTCCTCTTACTTCTGCCATTTTTCTTTTTCTTTTCTTTCTTTTTTTTTTTTTTTTTTGAGACCGAGTCTCACTCTGTCACCAGACTGGAGTACAGTGGCATGATCTTGGCTCACTGAAACCTCCGCGACCCAGGTTCAAGCGATTCTCCTGTCTCAGCCTCCGGAGTAGCAGGGACTACAGGTGTGGGCCACCACGCCCAGCTAATTTTTGTATTTTTAGTAAATACAGGGTTTCACCACGTTGGCCAGGATGATCTCGATCTCTTGACCTTGTGATCTTCCCACCTTGGCCTCCCAAAGTGCTGGGATTAGAGGCGTGAGCCACCGCGCCCGCCCTGCCTGCCGTTTTGATCACCTTGCTGTTCCTTGGTCACACCAGGCTTGCTCCCACTTCAGGGCCTTGGCACTGGCTGTTCCATCTTCTTCTCTCAGGGAGCCACATGGCTCAATCCCTCGTCCCCTCCAATTCTCTATCAGATATCACCTTCTCAGTGAGGCCTTCCCTGAGGACCTTATTTAAACTTGCATAACCAATTCTCCCATACCACTTTCTGGTATGGCCTCTCCCCACCTCGCTGCTTGATTTTTTCCACACTAATTATCACTCTCTGACATACTTTATATTTTAACTATATGTTTCTTTACGGTCTTTCTCCTTCACTAGAAGGAGAATTGTATGTGGGCAGAGAATTGTATCTGTTTTGTTCACGACTGTGTTCCTAACTCCTAGAATAATGTCAGACGCATAGGAGGTGCTTGATATTTACCAAATAAATATTTTCTGTGTTTTTCTAATTACATAAAAGCAAAATACAGAGGGTTGATAATACCGTTATATGTTTTTATAAATCCTCCCCCACCCCAAATAGTCTGGTTCTCTTTTCCTTTTTTTCAGTTAGAGGTAGCTTTTTCACTTTTGGCAAAAAGACTGTCTATAAAGTGTGCGATATTGTTGACTTCAACTTTGATTATCTATGAGACTGTGGCCTCTTCCCACTTGTTTAAGTGTCTTGGTAACTCTGAGTGGAAAAATGTCAAACCAAAGTGCTTTTTTCCATTCTCTCACTCAACAACGATCACCACAGAAGACTTCTGTGACCAAATGTGGAGTGGCTTTTCCCCACATATGAAGCAAGCAAGCAAGCAATTCTATAGCAGACACCAGCCATGTGTCCTCTGAATTCAATTCAATTCTGACAGTATCTACCTGGAGATAGCTTCTGATCCTACAGGTTGAGGGCTCAGTCTCCAAGACTGTCCCCCACCTTCAGATGTCAGTCACAAGTCCAGCTTCCAGAACTTCTGACCAATCTGCTTCCAGTTGACGTTCCTACAACCCCTTTGAGTTTGATTAATTTGCTACAGTGGCTCACAGAACTCAGGGAAACATGTTTACTGTTTTATTATAAAGGATATTACAAAGGGTACAGAGGACGAGGTGCATAGGGCAAGGGATGTGAGAAGGGGCATGGAGCTTTCATGCCCTCCCCAGGCATGCCATTCTCAAGGAACCTCCAGTTGTGCAGATATCCAGAAGCTCCCAGAACTCGGTCCTTTTGAGTTTTTATGGAGGCTTCATTATGTAGGCACAATTGATTAAATCATTGGCCACTGGTGATCAATTCAACCTTCAGCCCCTTGCCTCATCCCCTCCCTGGAGGCTGGGGGTGGGGCTGAAAATCCCAACCCTCTAATCCTTCCATGGTCTTTCCTGTGACCAACCCCATCCTGAAGCTACCTAAGGGCTGCCAGCCATCAATCATTGGCATCAAAGAACATCACTCTGGAGATTCTAAGAGTTTTTAAAGTTGGATGCCAGGAAACTGAGATGAAGATCAAATATATATTTCATGATATCACAGTTACCTCATACATCTCATGGTTTAGGGTCTGCACAAGGACATTTTCTCTTGTCTGGTCAATGTAGATCACAGGCCTCTCCAGTTTTACTCGGTCTCCAAGGAGGTCCATTATCCGCTCGCTCACTTGACCAGATCCGCCCACAAATTTCCTCTCCTGGAAAGAGAAAAGGAGGTGAAAGAGAAATGCAGAGATGGGCATAAGTTGCTAAATTGCTAGTTGTCTTCACATATCTCTACTCTGAGATGTCTAACATTTCATTTTGAGGCTGTGAATAGTGGCTTTCACCATGGTTTTCTAACTAGGAATTGCTGTCTTTAGACAAAATTACAGGATTTCTAAGTTACTTTACAAGCTATGCTCTTGTAGATTCCCAGGCTCCAACCTTAGCTGGACATCTTCAGAATGACCCCTATGTCCCACCTTTCTGGTCACCATCCCTGCTGTCTGTCCTATCTGCAGTCTTTTGTTGGGAGCTGGACCTGGTGAAGCTGTACCTAAAGCTCTTCCCTAGCTTGCCTGAGCAGACCTAAGCCTGATTTCCCTTGCTCTGTGGCTCAAGCACAGAACTTCCCTGCCTCCTACCATGTCCCTTTCCCTCAGACCAGCCTACTCTCTGTTGCAGGCTGCCCATCTTATCCTGGGTCAGATGCCTGCTGCCTCTGTAGCCACCGAAGTCATTTCACCTCACTGTACCCACCTGCCCTGAGTCTTGCTAAAACTTCCAAATGTTCTACCTGGCTATGCACACAGTTGACCTGACTGCCTATTCCTTAATTTTCAGTTCAGGTTAGAGAAGGAGAAGGAGAGGGAGAAAGAGAAAAGGAGGAGGAGAAAGAGGAGGAGGAGGAGGAGAAGAGAGAGAAAGAAGAGGAGGAGGGAGAGAGAGAAGAACAGAACATGACAACCAAGCAGATTATCTAAGAACTCCAATCTGTTCCTACTGTGTCTAGCACAGTGCCTTATACAGTGCTGGGGCTCAAGAAATGGGCATTGAATGAACGAATAGATCAATGAATTCCATGCATAGTATGTGTTTTAAATTGAAAATGCATTTCTGACTTTCCTTTATAAACTTTCCAAGAAGTGCTCAAGATAAGCTTACTTCAGATGGTCTCCTACAAACTTACCAAATAATAATTGAGTGCATGGAAAATGGCAACAGTGCATAAAGAGAGACAAGTCTAGTTTTAAAATTACATTGGAAACTGGGTTCTCACAGTGGGTACCTGACAACAGACTGTGCCTTACAAGAAACACTTTGAGCTGCCATGGTAATGCTCTAAAAGCCACAAGCCTGCTTCCCACTTCAGCAGTTCATGATTGAAGGATGATGCTGATCTTTCATTTCAGTAGCAGTGTTTTTCCATTGGGATGGTGGGGGAGTGGATGGATACCTGTCCTCCATTTGTTGTCGAGATGATTCTGGTTGTGCCTCCACACTGCTTCACATACCACAGGAACCAGAGAGCAGAGACCTCATGGGTCTCTGCAGTGACACACAGGTTCACAAAGAGAGTGCCAAGCTGCTTTGCAGATCTGCACAGGAAGAAACAAGAGCAAAATTGGCAAATGCAGGAGAGCAGCTTCTTAATTCTCTAAAAATTATTTGAGTAATACATTTTCTTGGTTAAGTTTAGCACAATGTGGTAAGGTCAAAAAATTGTCACTAGAATCTAATATTACAAAACATGACATCAGAGGCTTTTGAAATATCATATTTTTTCCCTGTAAACAAAACACCTTACTCAGAATCAGCTTGTATTCCAGATTCTGTGCTTTCATGATTTCTCCCTACATTCCTGCTGCTTCCAGTGATCCCCATCTCAGTAAAAAGCACCACCATTTACTCAATGGCAAAAGCCAACACTCTAGAAATCAAACATTATTCCTCTCTTTCCATCGATCTTCCCCCATCCAATTCATTGGGAAGTCCCATTATCTCTCACCACATCACTCCACCTTCACCACAAATTTAGCATCCATCTGTTTCCAGGAGTACTGCAATTACTTCCTCCAGACTGGCCTCTCTGCCTCCATTCATCCTCACCTGGTATCTGTTCACCACACTCAAAACCGGAGGCTTTTCCCTCCCTCCCTACCATGGTGCTCTCTCTGAAGTGTAAATCAAATCATGTCATTTTCTTGCTTAAAAAAATCTCCATTGTTATCCTATTAAAACCAGAATAAGATTCAGATCTTACACCATGGCTTCCAGAGTCCTATGTGATCTAGCCTATGCCTACCTTTTCTGCCTCACCTTGTACCCTCTTCTTTTTACTCTAATGTTTCCTTAGAAAGACATATTCTCAATTGTCTATGAAAATGACCACTGGCTTCCATATTCCCAGCACCCTGACATTCTCTATCATTTTGCTACTGTATAGTATCTTTATAACTCTTTTCACTGTCTGAAATGGTCTTGATTATTGGTTTATTCTTTTTAATTGCTGTCTCCCCCCACTAGAATATCAACCTATGAGAACAAAGATCTTATGTTTGTCACTCACCATAGTGTCCCCATTAACAAATGCCTGGAACACTGTAAGCACTCAATAATTACTTGTTGCATGATTGAACAAATGAATGATTGATGAGAAATATCAGTTAAACAGTATTTTTTAAACATCCATAACGTGCAAAGGATATGCTAGATGCTGTACCAAACACAAAATTAGTCACAGTTATCTATTCAGTTATTTTACTGCCTAACAGAAGACAAGCTCAAATAATGGATGAGGGGACAAGCAGTTCATAGAGCATAAATGAGTAAGCTTTTGCTTGACATTGGCAGGTAAATGGTGAGAGGTTATCACCTATCAGGAAGCACATCAGAAAGCAAATTATCTCATCCAATTTCAAGGACTCCATTATATCTAGCACATCCTAAAATTCATCAGTAGTAATGTGCACTCTGGGATATCTTTAATAAGGTCCAATCCCCCTTTTGACTTTGACATGAAGTTTGCATATTGTTAATCTTGTTATTTCTGAGGCAGAATTTTCCATCTGGTAATGTTGACAATGGGTGAAATAAATGATACTGTCTTCCATTTATTGAGCTCTTTCCATACTCCATTGTCTTTAAAATCACTATCTTGTTAAATTGTTGCAACAACCATATCAAATATCTATTATTTTTCCAAGTTCACATGCTAGAAAACGGAGTCTCGGACAGTTTAGGAGTACATAATGGCACAACTTCAAACCAGATCATACTTGACTCAAAACTCATGCTTTTGATACCCCAAAATGTTTTCTAATTAGTCAGCTGACAGCCTTGGAAGTACAAATACTCACCAAGGGGCATCTCTCTACTTTACTGTATCTTGACCCTAGAAGTTTGTAGAATCGTGCCTAACACACATATCAGTTATTGACATTATTTGCAGCCGTAACAACCTGACAGCCCATCTATGACAGTCCCCATCATTATAGCCTGTGAAATGGTGTCATATATACATTAAAGTGACTTACAGTTAGTTTTGGAAGATTTCTCAGGATAATTGAAGGGATGGAAATTGTTAACTCATGACTTCCTTGCGGAGGCAATTTGTAATATCTAACTAAAACAAATATCCAGAAGTCAATTTAAAATAAAAGTAGTATTTTATTTGCTGCTTCCTAAAATCCAATTTCTTTTGTTCCTTATTTTTTAAGTGGATTGAGGGGCATACAGTAAAGGGGGTAACAAATAACTGAAACTTAACATTGGCCCAGCTGGAGAGCCAATATTTAACAAAAATATTGCTGGAATTCTAGTTGTTATTGTTGCCAATTTGGTGGGAAAGAAATAATTTTGGTTTGAACTAAAGGGAGATCTAAAAGTAAATCTGAAGGGCCAGTCTCTTCCTAATCCTTTATTTGAATTTACTCTAGGAGCTTCAGTAAGAAAAGAAATAAGAACAATATTTGAAGGATGGAAGGTCAAGGAAGTTAGTGCAATAATATTTCTGAATTTTTTGCCCTGTTGACTTTTTAAAAGATAAATGTTATAATATTTTTCTACATGAAAAATACATACACATTATATAAAATTTGGAAAACTTTTAAGATAAAAAGATGAGAGAATGAGTATCTTCCACATTTCTGCCCCTCCAGAAGATAATTACTAGTCTCATTTTGATGCATTTTTTTCTAAGTATAGGTCTTTTTAAAAATGTTTTTACATAGCTGTGATCACATTGAAAATACAGTTCATGTTTGTGAAGTGCACTTTGTAAACGACAATAACTGAAAGAATAATCAACATTAGTCTTGGAATGTATGATTGTGCTTTGGTCTGAATAATAATAGACTGGATATTCTGGGGATTACTTCATTTAAATCCAGGAAATAATACTGTGTGTATCTTGCTTGGGAAGAGTTAGAAAATTGTCTTGTGTTCTTCTACTCCTAGTATCTCAGAATGCTTTATTTTGTCAAATGACAACTTAGAATATTCACTAAGTGGAGGACTAGGCCAAGGGCTATGATAGAAAATGTCAAGTTCCTGTGATCCCAAAGACATATGATTGATTTTACCACCAAGAAACTTAAAAGTTCTCTAAGGAGAAAAGAACTAACTGAATTTATTAAAAGCTTTTCATAACAGGAGTTATAAAAAATTTCAGATAATTATATACTTATTATATTTTGAAAATCTAAAGTATATAATTTAAAACTAAATACTACAAGTTTATTACAATTAAAATAAATTATATTGCACACTACATTCTCATAGAAGTGTTAGATAGCATTAGATAAATGTTTAAAAGAATATAATTAATAACAGGCATTCATTTCATGACATAAAAGGATTTTACTCTTCCAAAATTGGTTGCTTTCAAAGGTTGAAGACATAGGAGAGGCACAAAGATGTTTATTATAGAGTATTGTATAGTAATAATAATAATAATAACAAAAACCAGAAAGTACCCAATGTGTTGAACAGGGTGTTAATGGACAAATACATTACGTATTCATTTTCCATGGAATATTCTGGTACCATGAAATATGATGTTTAAAGAATAATTTTTAATGATGTAAAGTTTTTAAGCATTTTAAAAATAAATGCTTGCATAGTAATATTAAACGTTAAAAATATTTCAATGGATGTCCGCTGCTTTTGCAGTGCATATATAAATAGTTGCTTTTAGAAATGAGATCATATACCATACCACAACAGCCTGCTTTTCTATGTGCTTAATATTACTATTTTTTCCAGTCATTAAATATTCCTCTACAACATGATTTTTTAAAACCCTCGAGTATTGAATTTTTTAGATGTTCCATACTTGATTCTGCCAATTTATTATTGGGTTTTCCGATCCTCTCTTTTAAAAATAATGCTTTGGATCTGCCTCTTTCACTCTTTCTCCCTCTCTCCTTCTCTCCCTGTATGCCTCTCTCTTCTTTTGTCTCACGTTCTTAAAGCTAAATTATTAGAAGCTGAATTTTTATATCAAAAAGTATATGAATTTTATGTATTTTGATTATTTCCATTTTTTAGATTCAGATATTCTAAAAGCTTGTTTTTACTTTTAGTTGGCAGTGAATGATGCCTAAAAATGAAGACATTAACCCCACAGCCAAACATATTCTCAACTAACGCTCTTCAGCAAGGCAGGGCAGTCTCCTTGAATTTGGCTTCCATTTTTCTTGTTTTGTTTACCACAAATTTACCATGTGCTTGAATTGGAACCCTCATAATCCTTTCCATTTCCCCTGCTGTCCAAGAGCAGTGCGGCCTCTCCACGTGGTCTGTCTATACAAGCCTTCACAGTTTCTCTACAATTCCCAGTTCTGCCAACAAGAATTTAATGCTTAACTCATGGGTACTTGTTTTTTCACTAAAGGGGAACAGCCAGTCCAGTCACACATGTTTCCCCTGTAGTTGTGAACTATCTACAAAGGCTTTAGAGGTTCCTCTTTAAGTCCTTGAAGAGTTGCACTACATCACACAAGGTATGGCAAATGCACACGCTAACCATCTCCACATCTGACCACCAGTGAAGAATACAAAAATTGTCCTATATCAACAACTTCATAAATGAGAGCTTTAAGCTGATGGTCTTTAAGCTGTTTTATATAAAGAAACTAGTACCTTCTGGTCTGTTCTGAGGACTTCACAGGGTAATACTACCTTTGTGATACAAAACTATTCCAAAGAAGTAAGTTGTATGTACAGATATCTTCAGGGTAATAGCCAATGCCAATGGTTTTCAGCATTCTACTTGGCTGGTGGTGTGGTTTTAGACACAAAGCAGCTACTTGTTCCACACTTGTTGAATGGTATTGCTAAATGAACCTGAAAGGTGGTCACAATAAATGCCTGTGCCTAATGGCAAGACTTACTCAGTCCAGCAGACCTTGTCCAGCAGCTCCTTCATTGTCATGTTGTCCCACTCTTCTGCAAGGGGAGCCTTCCATGGGGCATCACTGGGAATCTACATTCAGATGAGGATTCGAAGGAGAAAGACAAATGCAATTTTCTATTTTATTTTATTTATTTTTGTAATTTTCCATTTTAAATAACTATTCAAATAGTATTAAAAACTCTACCTTAAAGAGGAAAAATGTTAAGTTTTCCAAATTCATCCAATATTGCTTTTACTGCATAATCAATGCTGTCTATGTAGCTTTCCTATTATAAATCTGTACCACTCAAGCCATATTTAATTTGTGATAAAACTTCCTGCACAATAAATAGAGGCATGTTGTAACTGGGCTATTTCTAGATATGGATTCCTAAGTTACTAACTTCTAGAGAACATTCATAAATTTAACTCTTTAACAAGGATCACAGAGCTGCAGCAAATCATGTCTATGGAGCTTTCAGTTAAGCTTTATGTGTGTTCAGGAACAGAAAACCAAACACCACATGTTCTCACTCATAAGTGGGAGTTGAACAATGAGAACATATGGACACAGGGAGGGGAACATCACACACTAGGGCCTGTTGAGGAGTGGGGGGCAAGGGGAGGGAAAGCATTAGCACAAATACCTAATGCATGTGGGGCTTAAAACCTAGATGATGGGTTGATAGGTGCAGCAAACCACCATGGCACATGTATACCTATGTAACAAACCTGCACGTTCTGCACATGTATCCTGGAACTTAAAGTAAAAGAAAAAAAAATGCTTTATGTGTGATTACTTATGACTTGTTTGGGCATGGTGGTGAATCAAAGACCCAGAAGTCTAATTTTGCTATGTACCGAAGATTTCCAAAATTTGAAACATCTTTCCAAGAAGGCTGAGTGGCACCCAATCTCCTGCCCACTCATCATTAGTATACAAATATCAATCTGTTTGACATCTTATTATTGCAGAGGTTAGAAACAAGTTCATTCATTCATTTCACAAATCTGTACTGCTACCGCGTGCTCACAATGTGCTAGGTGTTGGAGATATATTGTACTTTCTTTCTTTGAAGGACTAAACGTATTACAAAACAAAAAATACAAATATAGTCAAAGAAGCTTTACCTCTCGCCCCATATCATCCATTGTCCTCCAAAAGTTGTTATGATCTAAGTAGGTAATTGGATTCCATACAGGTGGGAACGGCCCCCTGAAGGGGTATGATTTGCCCTGTGAGATATAAGATATTTTAAAAAGGAAATCTTTACTACAATGTAAAAGTAGATAATCTGCCAAATTGGTAAATGTCTGCAAGCAAAATCATGTGAGTTATCAATATGTGATACACACTCAACTTTTTAGCTCCTTGTATCCTCAGAACCCCACTTAACGTTTTAGCATAGAGATTTCCAGCAAAATTCCGTGTTAATTAAGTTCACTGCCACACCAAGCACGGTAAAGAGGTTTCTCTCTGAAATTGGAGCCCTTAGCATATAAAATTTAAATACCAGTACATAAGTGGAGTTAACCTAAGGAAATCTTGTTTGCCAATGGTACTTGCAAATATCTCAGAGTCAGGAGCCTCTGTGTGCCTGGAGAGTCAGAAAATTATAACTATAAGCATTATACAACTTAGAAGGGGATGAAAAATCAATCACGAGAATGCAACCATCTGTTAGAAGAACCACAAAACAGGGCCCAGAAAGCTTTCCCAAGGACTCAGATGTGCTAGGTAAACACAGGAGTTCCCAGAGACCAGCAAAGTCAAAGCAGAAAGATTAGACAACTTCAAGCTTCTCTTCCAGACATGTTTACACCACCTGGTTCTTCCCACAGGGATACCTCGACACAGAAGTAAAGGGAACACATCATTCCAAGGATTAAAAATAAATAATCTCTGGGAGGATTAACCTGCTGATGGCACTTAAGAGACATACACAAAAATCACTTTGGGTCAATCTGAAAACCCAAGTCAGAAGCCAGGCTGTGCATTCTGACAGCATCTTTCAACCGAATCAGAATAACTTAAAGTTGTCAGTCAACAAAAACTTCCGCAAAACTCTGAGTCATTCAACAAAGATGCATCTTCTGTTGATGTTGTAGGCAGAGAAACTAGAATTGTGTAATAAGAGATTTCATATTTGTTCTTGTATTAATTCTGTGGCCATGTTGGTCTTCTCTCTCCAACAAGGCCATAAGATTCTCAGGGAAGGGTTGAGATACAGCTTTTTGTTTCTTCTCAGCCAGGATTCCTTAGAGAAACAGAACCAACAGGAGATAGATAGATAGATACATACATACATACATACATACATAGGTAGAAACTACATAGACATATACACATAGATAGATGATATAGATATAGATAGAGAGAGACAGAAACAGAGAAAGAAACAGAGACAGAGAGAAGGATTCAGATTTATTTTAAGGAATTAGCTTATGTTGTTTGAGAGGGATGGCAAGTCCAAAATCTGTAGGGTAGGTCACGGACCCAGGGAAGAGTTGCAGTTTGACTTCAAAGGCAGTCTGCGGGCAGAATTCCCTCTTTTCCTGGGAGACATCAATCTTTTTCTCTTAAGGACTTCAACTGATTGGAGAAGGTCCATTCACATTATGGAAGGTAATCTGCTTTGCTCCAAGTCTACTGATTTAAATGTTAACCTTATCTTAAAAATAGCTTGACAGAAACATTAGAATAATGTTTGTCCAAATATCTAGACAAGTTGACATAAAAAATTAACTGCCACCCTTCTTAATTAACACTCTTGAGGTGTACTTTACATACAATGTACTCATTTTATTTTAGTTTAGTTTCCATATTTTTTATAGTTAAAAGTTATTTTAAAATTTTAACCTGCCATTAAAACTGTATATATTTATAATATACAACATAATATTTTGAAATATGTATACCCTGTGGAATGGTTAAACTGAGCTAATTCCATATGCAGTACCTTACATACCTATCATTTTGGGAGGTGAGAACACATAAAATCTATTCTCTTAGCAATTTTCAAGACTACAATACATTGTTTTTAACTAAAGTTACTATGTTGTACAATAGATCTCTTGAACTTATTTCTCCTATCTAACTAAAATTTTGTATCCTTTGACCAATATCTCCTCAACAATGTACCCACATTAAATAATTTAACATGCAATTTGGGGAGTTATGACACATGTATACACCTATGTAACTACCACTCCAATCAAGATATAAAACATTCCTATCACTCCAGAAAGTTCCCTCTTTCCCCTTCCTAGACAATCCCTGTCCCCTTTCTGGCCCTGGGCAATCACTGTTCAGTTTTCTGTCACTATAGATTGTTTTTGCCTGTTTTCACATTTTTTAATGGACTCATACAAGATGTGCACCTTTGTATCTGGCGTCTTTTGCTCAGCATGATATTTCTGAGGTTTGTCCAAGTTTCCGTTTGTTCCTCTTTATTGCTAAGTAGTAGTCCATTGTATGGATGTACCATGGTTTGTTTCACCTGTTGATAACTATTTCTAGTTTTGATCTGCTGTGAATAAAACTGCTATAAACATTCTTGTACAGGTCTTTTTGTGTACATATATTTTTTCTTCTCTTGGGTAAATGCCCAGTAGGGGAATGGCTGAGTCACATGGTGGGTGTATGTTTAACTTTTTAAGTTTAATAGTGTTCCAAAGTTGTTGCACTGCTTTACATCACCAACAGCAATGCATGAAAGTTCTAGTTGATCAGCATACTGACACTTGCTGACTTTTCTTTTATGCTTTATGTTTTAAATATAGTTTCTATTTGTTTTACACATTTTTACAAAGTAATTTGTTTTACAAATTTTTACAAAATAACTTTGTTTTACAAAGTAATATTTGTTTTACAAAAAAAGTTGCAAAGACAGTACAGAAAGTTCCCATATACCTTTCACCTAGTTTTCTCTAATGTTAGCATCTTACATTACATGGTACATTGACCAAGACCAGGAGATCGACACTGGTAGATCACTATATACTAAACTTCAGATTTTATTTGGATTTCACCCATTTATCCACTAAACATTCTTTTTCTGTTGCAGGATCCCATCCAGGATATCACATTTCATTTAGTTGTCCTGTCTTCTTAGTGTCTTATGGTCTGTGATAGTTTCTCAGTAGTCCCTCATTTTTCATAACCTTCGAAGTTTGAAGAATGCTGGTCAGTTATCCAGTAGAATATCCCTTAATTTGGATCTGTCTGAAGTTACATTTTTTTTTCATTTTTAGATTGGGACTATGAATTTTGTGGAAGACTACCACAAAGACCAAGTGCTCTTTTCATCATGTCACCTCAGAGGGCACGTGATATCAACATGACCTATCACGGATGATGTTAACCTTGATTCCTTGCTTAGGGTGGTGTCTGTCAGGTCTCTCTACTGTACAGTTGCTATTCACCCCTCTTCTATGCTCTGTTCTTTGGAAGAGAGTCATTAAGTTCAGAACATCCTCAAGAGGGGATGGTGGGAGCTAACCTCCACTTTCTGGAGACGGAGAAACCTCACAAATTTTTTGAATTTTTTTTTTTTTTTTTTTTTTTTTTTTGAGACGGAGTCTCGCTCTGTAGCCCAGGCTGGAGTGCAGTGGCCGGATCTCAGCTCACTGCAGGCTCCGCCTCCCGGGTTCACGCCATTCTCCGGCCTCAGCCTCCCGAGTAGCTGGGACTACAGGCGCCCGCCATCTCGCCCGGCTATTTTTTGTATTTCTTAGTAGAGACGGGGTTTCACTGTGTTAGCCAGGATGGTCTCGATCTCCTGACCTCGTGATCCGCCCATCTCGGCCTCCCAAAGTGCTGGGATTACAGGCTTGAGCCACCGCGCCCGGCCTTGAATTCTTTTCTAAGGAAAGTTTTCCTCTTTTCCCCCTTTACTTGCTTATTCAATCATTTATTTATAACAGTGGACATATATATGTGTGTTTCATACCTTGTGTTATAATCCAACACTATATTATTTATTTGTTGCTCAAATTATTCTACTTCTGAGCACTCCTTCAGGTCGGCTCCCTGTGTCCCTTTGACATGCCCCCATCCTTTTGTCTGTTGAGCATTTATTTTCATTTCTGGCACTAGAAGATTCTCCAGACTCATCTTCTGTTTTTTCTGCCCAAGTCCTAGGATCTGTCATTTGTCCAAGAAGCCTTTCCTTTTATCAAGAGAGTGGTATTTAGAAGCAACTTCTGGCTGCTGAGTGCAAGCTGATTTTGTTTTATAATCAGCTTTGTTGAGAAGTAATTCATGTTCCATACAACTTGCATGCTGACCTGAAAACCTCCACTTATCCCTCCTCCATTAGAGTTCAATACATAAAACTTGCTCAGACTTCTTCTCTCCACGAAGACGAAGTCAATCCCCATTCTAGCTCTGCCTCTCCTAAGATGACTGACACAGAGTAAGACAGTTGCTTAATCTTCCAAGCCCCAGATATCAGTCTTTGTAATTCAACATCTACTGACTCCATTGTCTTCTTCCAGGAAGTATGCCCAGATTACCATAAACAGTTGGGTTAGGTGGTCTTCTCAGTGTCCCAGAGCTCTCTGTTTCTCTTTCATCTGCCACTAACTCCACTGCACCAGTTTCATGCATTTACTACTATACCTCATTCATTGGGCCCTATGCTGCAAGAGCATGGGCTCTGGAACCAGTCTCCCTGAGTTGAGTCATGGTCTGCCACTCACTAGTTGTGTTAAGTTGCTTAACTTCTCTGTGCTTCAGTTAACTCAGTAGTGAAATGTGATCATAGTAACTATCTTGGAGGCATGTTAGAAAGATGAAGTGTGTTGATACATGCAAGTCACTTTGAACAGTGGCTGGCATGTTGTAAGTTCTCAATCAATATTATTACCACAGCTGCTACCATTGTAATTATAATCTTTGTATGCTTAGGATGTGCTGGCAGAGACTGCTGGCACACAGTAGGTTCACAATGCATGCTTGATATAATTTCAGCTGTGTGACCTTGAACTTGTCATTTATTTGCCACACAATGTCCCAATTTCTAAACTGATCTTTTGTACTTTGGTTCCTTATGTTATAACTATCTATCCTACTTGTTTTAAGTCTCCCCCTTGAACCCAAACCCACTCTGGTCTCTGCAGATTCCTATCAACCGAGTAGTGCCCAACCCTGCCCCCTCAACACAATGCACTTGTACAAAGGGGGTGTGGGATGGAACTTAAATAGCAAAGAACCAAATCAAGCTGCACACTGAGAGCAATGTGCATCTATGACTGGTGTACAAAGTCATCCTTCTGGACTATCAGTATGGCATTGTGCCCACAAAGAGATAAAACCATAAGTAATTGAATAGCCACACCATAAGTGGGAAGAACAGCATAGTTTTGCTTGAACATCCATTAATAAAAAGATAGAGAGGAAGAAATCAGTGTTCAGCCAAACAATTAAATTATTTAGGTTTTTTTTTGTTTGCTTGTGCTTGTTTTCATAAACACATCGGTTCAGTCAGAAATCACCAACAGATGACTTGAAGAAGAGTGTGAGCCCAGCAGATGTGGTTAATTAATGTCTGTCTGTCACTGCCAGGGCCTGCACCAGCAACCATGGTAGCTCCTGGAAACATAAAGACAATTGATCCAGAAAGTGAGAGCTCAGTCTGACACATGAGACTTGGCCTGGGAAAAGGTGAAGGACAGCTTTTGGAATAAGGCAGGGTTAACTAACTAACCATGACCTGCATGTGGAGCCCTGCCCAACAAAAGCATCCTGCACATCTATCTATCTATCTATCTATCTATCTATCTATCTATCTATCTATCTATCTATCTATCTATCTATCTATCTATCTATCCATCCATCTATAGAGAGAGATAGAGTCTTGCTCTGTTGCCCAGGCTGGAGTACAGTGGCACAATCTTGACTCATTGCAACCTCTGCCTCCCTGATTCAAGCGATTCTCTTGCCTCAGCCTCCTGAGTAGCTGGGATTACAGGTGCGCACCACCACGCCTGGCTAATTTTTGTAATTTTAGTAGAGACGTGGTTTCACCATATTGGCCAGGCTGGTCTCAAACTCCTGACCTCAGGTAATTCACCCACCAAAGCCTCCCAAAGTGCAGGAATTACAGGTGTGAGTCACCGCACCCAGCCACATCCTTCTATATTAACCTCCCACCAGAACGCATAAGATGGGCACTTCTCCACCATCCCTCCTTCCTTTCCCCAGAGATAAATTATTTGTACAGTACATGTCATATGGAAGTGCTGTGATGTGGGTGGTAAGGGGCCCCTTCCAAGACTCTAGTTGACAGATCCCATCTGAATAACCCAGTTGAAATGTCACCTTAGCTGAATTATAGCGATTTTCATTCAATGGGGTCCAAAAAACATTGAGGTTTGCTCAAATAGCAATAATTCCAGCAATGCAATGGTGTCAAAGACCAGCTGTTAAAGCCCTCCTAACTCAGGAATGTTCTTAGAAAGGAGGTTTGCTCAAAACTCTAAAACCAAAAACAGTAAACGTGTGAGTAAATGGAAACCAAACAATATGTAAAGAAAACTATCATGAAGCAGAATAAAACACTTTATCCTTTAACCTCCTTGGTGTCTTATGTCTAAGCAGGCAACAGCTTAGTTTAGATAAATTCATAAAAACAAGTCTTCTTTTATAAGATTAGGGAAAACTTCTGATAAACACAGGAAAGAGCTATTGTTAGACTCATAAAAGATTGCAAATCTTCAAGTTTCCAGGGAATAAGTTGGGTAAGGAGGAAATGTCTAAGTTTATAAGATTACACATTCTGAGGCAAGAGTTTTGTGCCTCAGATTTGGCCATGATACAAACAGTCCAGTGATTACTATTACTGTTTTGAACATTGTCCGGGGAGGCTTGTTCTTCTGAAGACATCATGAGAAGACATTAGAATAAGTGCTCATCCCAGGATGTGTCTAAGTTACAAAGTCTAATTACATACAGCATTTTTCTTTGATCATTACAGCAGCCCTGTTAGGTAGGTTCAGCAGAAGTTATTTCTTCCTTTTACAGGTAAAAGAAATAAAGCTCAGAGAAGTTTAAATGACTAGATTGAGATCTCATAGCTCATGAGTGAAAGCTATTGGAAGTTCAATTTGATTTACAGTAGCTGCCAGGGTCATTGTCTTCCATCAAGCCAGACGTGAACAAGATATGCAAAATGTAAATTAATGCCACTCACTCATTTTGTTTGTTTTAGAAAACAGTTTTTTAATAAAAATATATTATGTTTACTTATAGTAGGGTTATTATTGTTATTTTAAGTAATTAAGTTCTATCAATAAATATTTTTAAGATTCTCAATTTCAATTTATAAGATGGCAAATATAGAGAGATAGAGCCACAAAAACAAAAGCTACTTGGAATTCTTAATAATTTTTAAGAATGTAAAAATGTTAGAGGCTCTGGACTAAAGTCTCATGAGAAGGATTATAAGATGGCTTTTAAGAGACCAACAGAACTGACTTGAACTGGCTCTTCAAAGTAATAGCTGTATGACTACAGGTAAATTGCTCAACATTTGTAAGCTTCGGTTCTCTTATCATTAGAATTGGAATCATGATACCTATCTTGGGTGTACTGTAGGAATAATGGAGATTATACAAGGTACACAGGATGCATGCACTAAATGGATATTGCTGATGGTTTTGTGATTATTATGAGTGTACCATCATTTATACAACCACTTCTTACCCATAAAGCCATGACCACACTTTTGATGAATCTCCTTTGGATGAATTCCTAGCATCAGAATTCCTGCCATGAAAATTTGTCTTTGACTTTTTAAAGCAGACTTCCTGAAAAACAGTAACCAAACTGATGCTCACATGGCCTCATTTTGGAGTCTGTATGTTCAGTTAAAACATTTGAACTCCACTTCCTAGAATCGTCACCTAGTGAGTGAGTGGCTCTCAGAAACAGGCTGGCTGGGTGACAGGTCCATTACTATCGTCAACATCAATGTTCTACATGTCCTTCTCCCCTCCTGACCTCTCTTCTGGAAGCAAAGACCCTACACCCCAATTTCTGCCACATTTGGGAAGCCCTTTTGCCATCATAATATTGATGCTGGACCCAGTCCCTGTCAGTAGAAACAGGTGGCCTGGTCCTTCTCAGATTCAGTTCCTGAGGAGTGACCTTTTTCTCTCAGAATGTCTCCTCTGACATTCATGGGAACCTTGCCCTTCTAACCATTGGGAGCCAGGGTAAGCCACCCTCCCCTCTATAACTCAATCATTTTTACAGTTATGAATAAGGGTTGTTCTTAGGCAATAAACTAATTTGAAGGACCAGGCTTTCCTTTTGACCTATACTTGCAGTTTGAGAGAAAAGAAAATTAGTCTTTCCCATGAGGGAGGAGGGGAGAAGTCTCGCAAACTGTAGTTGGGCAAATGGTTGTCTTCTTCTGTTCGTGTGCCTATTTCACGACCCTTGTTCACATTTCCAATTTTTTAATTTTTAAAACATTTTCTGGGTACATAGTAGGTGTATATACTTACGGGGTACATGAGATGTTTTGATGATACATGCATGCAGTGTGTAATAATCACATCATGGAAAATGGGGTATCCATCGCCTCAAGCATTTATCCTTTGTGTCACAAACAATCCAATCATACCCTCTTAGTTATTTTTAAATGTACAGTTAAATTATTATTGACTAGAGTCACCCTATTGTTCCATCAAACAGTAGGTCTTATTCATTCTTTAATTATTTTTTTTTTTTTACCCATTAACCATCCTTACCTTCCTCTCACCACCATTTCACTATACTTCCCAGCCTCTGGTAAGCATCCTCTACTCTCTATGTCTATGAGTTCAATTGTTTTGATTTTTAGATCCCACAAATAAGTGATAACATGTGGTGTTTGTCTTTCCGTGCCTGGTTTACTTCACTTAACATAATGATATTCAGTTACATCCATGTTATTGCAAATGACAGGATCTCATCCTTTTTATGGCTGTATAGGACTTCATTGTGTATATGTACCGCGTTTCCTTTATCCATTCATCTGTTGGTGGACACTTAGGTTGCTTCCAAATGTTGTCTATTATGAACAGAGCTGCAACAAACATGGGAGTGCAGATACCTCTTTGATATGCTGTTTTCCTTCCTTTGGGGTATATATCCAGCAGTGGAATTGCTGGATCATATGGTAGCTCCATTTTTAGTTTTCTGAGGAACTTCCAAAATGTTCTCCATAGTGGTTGTACTACTTTACATTCCCACCAACATTGTGCAAATATTCCCTTTTCTCTACATCCTTGCGAGCATTTGCTATTATCTGTCTTTTGGATATAAGCCATTTTAACTGGGGTGAGATGCTATCTTACTGTAGTTTTGATTTGCAATGAGGTTGAGCAGTTTTCCACATGTCTGTTTGCCATTTGGATGTCTTCTTTTGAGAAATGTCTATTAAAATGTTTTGCCCATTTTTTGATCAGATAATTAGATTTTTTCTTATAGAATTGCTTGCTAACATTTCTAAGCACCCAGAATTGGCACTGCCACTGTCTTCTAATTGCACCATCACATGGGTGAAACTGGAGTGAGGTGCAGACAATGGCAATGTTGCATTTTTGGAATCTTCCAGCAGCACCACAGCACATGAAAGGCCTGGGATTGTCCACACAGAAAGAAATGGGGAAGATGGGAGTGGTTGTGGCTGAGAAACCAGGCAAAGCCCGGCAGGAATAATAATAAGAAGGAATAATGACAATAAGTAGTATTGAGTGCTTACTCTGTTCAGGCCCTGTTCTGTGCACTTCATATATATTGACTCAATCTTCACAGTGACCCTATGAGATAGGCACCATGTTGTCCTTTTCAGATGAAGAAACTGAGGCATACAGAGATAAATAATTATATTTTGCCTAAGATCTCACAACTAGTATGTGGTAGCAGGATTTAAATTCAGACATTCAAAGACCAATGCTCTCAATCATGAAGCTTCCCAGCCTTTCCTTTCAATTATAATGATTGAACACTATTTGTCAGACACTGGGCTAATAGATTTAAGTTAATTCATTTAATCCTCACAACAACCCAGTGAGTAAGCTGCTGATAGTTAGTTTCATCTTGCAGATGAGTTTCATAGCACAGAGGGTTGAGTAACCTGTCCAAGGTCACACAGCTTGCATACTGCAGAAACTGAATTTAACCTCAGATTTGTGTATGTAGAGCTCACATTCTTTCTTCTTAAACAGCTTTATTGCAGCATAAGTGACATACAATAAATTGCACATGAGTAACAGAATTCAAGCTCTTGTCAGATTCTCTGCTCTATGAGCCACTTCTCATTTGTTCCAAAGATAGTCTCTGGAAGGCATTTAGATCAAGTAACCACTTGAGATTCTTACAAACTAGATAGAAGCGATTCATGGACTCAATGACCAGCCAGATCATTATTGTGGCTGTCCCTCCTGTTCCCATGCATGGCCTAGTCCAGTCCATCCTCGAATGGCTGTCACATCAGTTCATTCCTTCATTCAACAAATATTTCTTGAGTGCCTCCTGTGTGCCTGGCACTGTTCTGGGCACTGGAGGCACAACAGATAAAAGTCTGCTCTCATGGGAGCTTATATTATAGTAGGTATAAACAAGGAAAAACTAACAAAACAGACACTACACAAAACAAATAAGAAAATCATGTAGTAGATTAGAAGGTGGAAAGTGCTATGAAGACAAAGTAGCAGGGAAGACAAAGAGGAAGTGTTGGCGGTTTGAGGTTGTTGCAATTTTAATTAAAGTGATGTCAAGGAAGTCCTCAAGGAGAAGGTGACAGTTGAATGAAGAGATGAAAGAGGTGAGGGGGGAAATCATGTGAATATCTGGAGGGGAGAAATGCTCCAGGCAGGCAGAGGCCCTAGTAAGTGTCTTCAGACGGGAGCATGAATAGACTGCACAAGAAACCAGAAGGGGGCAGCCTTGTCCTATCTCTTTTCCAACTGGACTGTCCCCTTGCTCACTGGAACAAACTCAAGCTCCTGTACCTGGTTCTCAAGGTTGCCAAAAGAAGGTGGCTGCCAAGAAGAAGGTGCCTTCCAAGAAGAAGGTGGCTGCCTCTGTGCTCTGGTCATGCAGTTTCCCTGATGTCAGCAGGCTATCCTCTCCTCACCAGCGTATCATCACTGCATCTTTCCTCGAAGGCTTTTTATTTTCTAATATCCATCAGCACAAAGTATAAACTTTCTTTGCAGAGCTCAATACTGACTCCTTCAAGAAACCTTCCAAGCTTCATCTCACCACCCGTCACTGCTCTGCACATAAAGTTCACTCCATTTGAGTCCCTACCATCTTAATTTGTACTTGCCCATGTTATCTTGATAGCACTGTATTCTCTAGGTATTCCATGTGAGTACGTCTTCCCTCTCCAGCTATATCAGGAAATGAACCAATCATCTGTATCGTCCCATAATGCTTAAGAATGTTATATATTCAATTGGTGTTTGACATGCATGGGATGGTTGGATGGATGAATGGATGCTTGGATGGACAGATGTAAGGATGGAAATGGACGGATGAATGAATGGATAGATAGGTGACTGGATAAACAGTACTAAAATAAGAAGAAGAAGTTTTCAGAGTCTGAGTCCGAAGTCTGATTGCTTTCTAAACACAATCAAAATTAATTTATTCTGAAAAAAGTGAAGTGTTTAAACTAAGAAGCTGAAAATTGTATTTCCTCCCTCAAAGACCTGTCTTTGTCCTATTTACCCTCACAATCTGGTGTAAATGCACCTGTAAGTGGAGACAGGTTTGAGTTCCACAGAAGAGTCTCCAAAATTAGTCCGTGCATTGACCTCAAAGACTAAGGGTGCGTGCAGAAGGATGCAGGGTTTTGTGACCGTAATTCTTTACTGCTTGTATCAGCCATTTCCAGCTGTGTCACATTTCTAACCATCAGGACATGCCATCATGCCAAGAGGTTGTTTCTAAAGCAGAATAATGCCCATGACTAAAATCAGTTTTTCCGTGCCAACTTTCTCACTCTTTCAATTTGTAAACACATAAGTGTTTATTTGATCGAATAGAACAGGCATCTAAAGTATCTCAATAAATATCATTCCTTTATTGAAGGCATGTAATTTTTGGATCTCCCCAACATATTGCTCAACATGCACACCAGCACTAGCAAAACTCCAGAGTGCTCTGGCCTTGAATAATGTGCTTTTCAAAAATAGAGACAGCTACCTACCAGTGTCAGCTTTTCCAGGAGAAATCTTGGCTCAAATAAAAGGCTGTTTCACCACGATATTAGAGATTATAAGAAAGCTGAAAACTGGAAGCAGTGGTTTTTGTCATTCTCTGGGACAAGGGCTCCTCTGAAAATTGGTTGCGAACCATGAAGTCTCTCCATTAGAGTGCATACCTATAGATAGTATAACACCAGGAGAAGGTACCTGAAGCCTACTCAGGGGCCCTCTCGCCAGAGTCCAGGAATATGAGGTTGAGAAAGCTTGATGACACCACCAAGGGCGGTGAAGTAAAGAAGCAACCAGAACTCTCATATCTTGCTAATGGTAGTGTAATGTAGTATATTCCCCTTTGGAAAACTGGCAGTATCTACTAAAGCTGCATATACACATTACTATGACCCACTTCTAGGTATATGCCCCAGAAAATATTCTCCAAACACATACATGAAAATGTTAAATATCTGTTAATAGTAATATGGACAAAAAAATGAATTATAGTTCCTTAATGGTCCACCATACAGCTATCCATCAATAGCAATATGGACAAAAAAAGTGCTATAGTTTCTTAATGGTATACCATATACATCAAGGGGAATAAATCATCTACAAATACTCCTAATAGCATGATTGAATTTCACAGCAAAAATTTACAAAGGCAGCCGGACACAAAGACTACACACTATAAGATTTCTTTTTTATAAAGTCTTAAAACAGGGAAAATTAATCTATGGTGATAGAATTCAGGATACTGGGTCTCCTTGGGAATGGGTAATGCCAGTAAAGGAACATGAGGAGGCCTCTGGGGGCTGTAGTGAGATGAAAGCTGGCTTTATGAGTATGTTCATTCTGAAAATTCATCAGCTGTTCATTTATGTTTTGTCTTGTTTTCTGTACATATGTTATACATCAACAAAAATTTACATACTCAGAATAGACTAAAAATCCACTGAATTGTACACTTAAAGTGGTGAACTGCATGGTATGTGAATTAGATCTCAATGAAGCTGTAAGTAAATGAATGGTTTGTGTAACTTCTGAGTTCAGGGTGAGGAAGGTTAGCAGCCAGCAAACGAGCCCTGGAATGTTGTAATATACAGAAATATACAGTAGATTCATTGACTGCTTGAGTAGAAAGAGACTTCAACTTTCAACTTTCTACAGCCAGCATCACTCTATTGCTACGGCGAAAAGCTTCCTAACCAACCTGATGCACTGTAAAGACATCCATATCACTAGACAAGGTAACTTCTCTAGAAAGGGATGTTCAATGTCCACACTTGCTGTAGGTGACTGACTTCCTTTGAGAGATAAATAAGAGGAAGGGGTTTAAAAATCAAGTTCTTTTTTGGATTCCAGTGGTATTGGATTTGGAGTGGTCACCATAATAGGTGACATAGGCATTGCTGATGTGCTGTGCCAGGCTAGTGGTTGCTAGGCTACCCTGAGGAGAGAGATCCACATTTCTCAGAATCCAGAATGAACTGATTCTATGTTTGATGTCTCCCAGCAAAAGACACTTTTTTCTTTAGTAGATGAGCTTCAGAAGCTTCCAATGCCATCTCCAGTGACTATCAACAAGAGCCTGAGGTCTTCTAGTGTAGCATTTCTTCCTCCCAGAAGTTATTTCTTCTTCTCCTCCTCCTCCTTCTTTTCTCCCCTCTTCCTCTTCCTCCTCCTCCTCTTCTTCTGCTTCTTCTCCCTCTCCTCCTTCTTCTTCTCCCTCTTCTTTTTTCTCTCTCTCTCTTCTTCTTTGTTCTTCTCTCTCTGTCTCTCTCTCTGTTATAGCTCTCTGTTAGTTTTAACTACTGACCAAAATGATTCTTTGGGGAGTCTGGTGAATTTCACTGATTCATTCTATTGTTTTCTGTATCCCCCATCCCCCAACGATTACTTTTACTGCTAGACAATAATAATCCATTCATCTGTAAAGCACAGATTGCCCGAAATCAGTTGCTTGACTTCTTTCTTTTTCTCCTATCCCATACATAATCAGCCATCAAAACGGCCAGTTCTAAATTCAAAATATATCTAAAATCCAATCACTTCTCATCTCCTTGACTGTTACCTCCCTGCTCCAAGCCACTATCAGCTCTAACCTTTATTACTGCATTAACTTTCTGAATTCTCTCTCTGCTTCCACCTTTGGCCCCCAGAATCTCCTAGCAGTCAGAGTGAGTTTTGTAAGATATAATTCAGAACATGTCACTCCCTTGAGAAAATTCTTCTAATGACTTTTATCGTGCTTACACAAACTCCAAAGTCTCTTCCATGGGCAACACGGCTTTTGTACTTCTCTTTCCCTATCTACCACTCTCTCCTTTTGTTCACTTGCCTCCCTGCTGTTCTTTAGACACACAAACTTATCCCTGCCTGAGGGCCTTTGCACCTGTCATTCCCTCTTTCAAGAACATGCATGTGCCAGATATTCGCAAGGCACTATTTAAATGTCACTTCCTAAGAGATGCTTTTCCTGTCAACCTTTATGATGCTTCATGGCAACTGAGACTATGTGGTACATTTATTCATATATATATATATATATATATATGGTGCATTTATTCATATATATATGAGACTATGTGGTACATTTATTCATATATATAAATATATATATATTCTCTCTCTATATGTGTGTGTGTGTGTATATATATATAGAGAGAATATATATGTGTGTGTGTGTGTGTGTGTGTATATATATATATGTATATATATATAGAGAGAGAGTGCCTCTCCACGCTGGAATGTAATCTCCATGAAGGTAGAAATCTTGTCTTTTTCACTGGTGTATTCCCAGTACCTGGAACAGTATTCATTCAATAAATCTTTGAAGAATAAATAAATATCTGATAGTGTGTTCATTTGAAACCATGTTTACAGGCCAGAAGAGATTCAGAGCAAATAGTAACAATGCTCATATAAACAAAGTCATACAATATCTGTCCTTTTGTGTCTGATTTATTTCACTTAACATATCTTCAACATTCATCCATGTTGTAGCATGTGTCAGAATTTCATTCCTTTTTAGGGCCGAATAATACTCCTATATATGGATATACTATATTTTGTTTATCCACGCATCTGTTGATACACAGTTGGGTTGTTTCCACTTTTTGGCTATTATGAATACTGCTGCTTTTTGAACATTTGTGTAGTAACTCATATTACAGACGAGGAGAATAAGTCTTAGGATAAACATCTTCGCCAGGATTACACAGCTGATAAGCAGAGTTCAAATTCAGGTGTGCTTAATGTCAAGCTAGTTTCCCAGCTCCTGCTTCCTCTCATGCAGCAAGAGATCGAAGTTCTGGATGGATCCTTGCACACAGGCAACAGCAGGTACCAACACTGCCCATCTCATCACCACTCTACTCTACTTACATATAATTGTGACTTTAAGAGTATTAGGCAGAGAGACAAAGCAAAGGATAACTATCAAATTAGAACTAACACTGTATTTGGGTAACTGATGAAGACAATCAAAACTATTGACAGGCTTGGACAGACCCAGGACAAATCCAGGCATCATCCTTTTAAGTGCTACTAACACTTAAACAAAATGGAGTAAGCACAAGCTATGAAACAGGCACTAAACAATACACTGAAGAAACAGAAATTAAATAAGACATAGTTCCAGGCTCAAGGAGCTCCAAAGTCCTGGAGAGGCAGGTCCATGAAAACAGAGAATTATGGCATCATAATTATAACATGGCATATGGCTGGCTTCATGGCTTCACCTGGCTATGTGGCTGTGTATGGAACAGCCCCTTGATGGCAACTCTAGTCTTTGGATAAAGGAAGTTGTTCCATGGAGAGGGTAGTCAGCAGGATTCATGACTCTATTGATCTCACCAGACACTATTATGCTTCTCTGTCCAAAGCCATTGGGTCATCCAGGTGGCAAGGTCTGCAAAAGCCCCAGTAAATAAAGTTTGGCCTGGAACTACTAAAGAGAAGAGTGCAGTTCCCAAGTGGTCAATGTGGCAGATGCTGTGATGAGCTTGCACAGACTGCCCTTCAGGAATTAGGAACTTATTGCTTCAGTTACTCGGAGTGCTGTTGGCAGGCAGCCCTTGATTTTCAGCCCCCTTCAGAGATTATCCCAGCTGCAGAAAATCCACTTTGCCTAAGGTCATGTCACCTTCTCTGGGCACCTCACTTCCAATGACTGATCTACATGAGGATAGAAAGGCCTGACCCTCTTGCCCCGCTCAGGATAGCTCCCAAGGGCCATCTCATCTTCAGAATCCCTTGTCAGGTCAGCCGAGGCTTCCACTGCAACTATATCACAGTTTGACTTATTCCTCTGGCCACCCCTGCCTTCTTGCCTTCCAACAATCAATGGCTGTTGATCCCCACAGCACCCACTAACAAACCACCAACATGCTATTCTTCATCTCCAAGTCTGTGTCCTGAGGAGCCCAACTGCAACAGCCATCCATTGGAATGGGCACAGCAGCCTGGAGCAATGTCTAAAAAATCTCAATCCCAGGGCTCCGGGGTGGCCCAGACCTCATGAGAAACTTCTGACACAGGCCTAATGGGGACCTCATTTGAGAATTGAGGTGTTTTCTTTTGGGGCGGATATTGGTGGCAAGGTCCCAATTGTTTCCATCATTCTTATCAGAGCCTTGCTAAAGGAAATGAGAAATACAGCAATAGCTGCTACAAACATACTCAAATAGGCGAACAGACCAAACTGAGAGAAGAGTCTGTAGTCAAATCTAAGTAAGGCTCACAAGACAAATTTACATCACAGATCGTAATTTTAAAATACCATTAATGTCCTTATAAAGGTTTGTGCCATGAACAAAAGTGAATTTCCTGTTTTAAAAAGGTTTCCAACCTAAACAACAACTCCTAGTATACATTTTGAGTTATTTAGGAAAGGACCTTGGAGTTAAAGTCTACTCGATCTACAAATTCCACTAAATCTTAAACAAGTATGAGTATCGAAATCTTGTCTCCCATGCATTTTTAACATGTCCTATCAGCTGCATTAGCTTAAGTACAATTCTTCACTCCACTTTTAGTCTTACTACAAGACTTTCATAAACTCCCACCAATAATTTACATAGAAGGTAGTTTCCCAGCTCTAATATTCTAATTTAATTAATAAATTGAATGTGGTTTTTCATAGACAAAAATATAAAAAAGTGCTTGTTTAAATAACTGTTATTAAAGTGTTGTAAAATTTCAGGTACATATAGATATGTGATGGTTTGGAAAATTTCACTACAGACATAAAGTGATTTTTATGGTGATTTCATTGTAGAGCAGCAAAGAAATAAAACCAAATACAATAGCATTTACAAAAAAGGGGACACTCAGCTTCACCATAATCATTGCAAACCCTTGTTTTATAATATTCAAACACCAGAAACAACTTGAAAAAGGTTCGTTTTTGCATACACATACATGATATTAGATACTAGAGGTGAGAGCGCAGCTTGTGATGTTCAACATCCCAGTAGGTAACCATGAACTCAGGCATGCAACAAACTGGGCCTCTGTATATAATGTGAATGTAAATAGAATAGAACCGATGTCATGATAGTATTATGGGTCATCAGTGACATAATGCGTACACATCTCAACATGGTGACTTGCACATAGTAAATGCATAGATATTGACTAATACCATCCTTACTATCCCTACACTTTTCTTTCCACAAAAAGTGTTGCCAACTTTCATGTAGATGATGAAAGCATTGGCTCAAGAAGTGACTAATTCTAATTCTGTGACCTTAGGTAAGTTACATCTCTGACATTTTCATCATCTGTAAAATGTAGGTACTAATACCTCCAGGGCTGTGGCAAGGATTAAATGAGATCATATATGCAAAGTTCTTAGAAGGATATTAGTTGTTGTTGTTATTATGATTTTAATAAATATCACAAAGCCCCTTTCTAAACACACCTTGAGCCTCCCATAGGGCAATTGCCTCCCTCTGGGATAATTCTACCATATGAACTAGCAGATGACTTTGTAGAAGAAAGTTCAGAGCTTCCTGCCCATACAGCATCACTGAGCGTGCTGGGATTTACCAGCACAAAAATCCATCCCCGAATGCTTACCCCAGCACCTCTCCTTGTCATGGAAGGTACTCGTTTAATTGCATTTTCTAGCAAGCCCTCTCGGAACCTCCAGGACTGGACCCTGAACTCCAGCCTCAGAGAGCAGATCAGCTAATCCAAAACAACTGCACCACTCTCCTATCCCAGCTGTAGCCTCGCTGGGCTCACAGGTGCCGGATGACAGGTGCGCCCCTTGTCTTTCAAAGATATTATCCGAATGCTTTTGATGCCTCTGAAATGTACAGAGTAATGAGAAGATGGAAAAGTTCTTGGTAACCTGGGTACATGCCTTAGTACAATATACAAGGAGGGATGGGGATAGAGAGGGAGGGAGAAATTGACTTCTAAAATAAATGATTTTTCTCAAAACAAGTTCTTCCTTAAATGTCAATTATTATATTTGGATTATTAGATTATCCTTTTGAAATCTGAGGACATGTGATTATCTCAGTTGAGAAAAATTGTTTCTAAAAAACAAATTGTCAAAAAATTCCTTCCTAAAGTTTCTCTACCACATAAGATTTTAAAAATGATGAAGGTACCTGATATTTATAAAGTCATTTCATATATTATCATATTTAATTTTCAAGGGAACACTTGCAGGTTAGAAACTAATAATCTCACTTTACAAACTAGGAATTGAAGCTTCTAAGAAGCATTAAATTACATGCCCAAGGTCCATGGTAAAGTTATTGAAGCCCCAGGGGTATAACACAAGTCTGTGACTCCAGAATTAGCATGCCTTTCTCTACAGAAAGAGCCTTATGAGGCCGGGCGCGGTGGCTCAAGCCTGTAATCCCAGCACTTTGGGAGGCCGAGACGGGCGGATCACGAGGTCAGGAGATCGAGACCATCCTGGCTAACACGGTGAAACCCCGTCTCTACTAAGAAATACAAAAAAAAACTAGCCGGGCGAGGTGGCAGGCGCCTGTAGTCCCAGCTACTCGGGAGGCTGAGGCCGGAGAATGGCGTGAACCCGGGAGGCGGAGCTTGCAGTGAGCTGAGATCCGGCCACTGCACTCCAGCCTGGGCTACAGAGCGAGACTCCGTCTCAAAAAAAAAAAAAAAAAAAAAA